>NC_062270.1:11461113-11761113 GCF_916048215.2 Malus sylvestris | reverse complement strand
AGAAAGGCTCGAAGAGTGAGATGGGCTTTGGGTTCACCTCATACCTCTAATTTCGAACAAAGGGATGCGAGAGAGAGGTGAGAAAAGTGAGCTAGGTTTTGTACCATATTTTCTGTTTTGGCTGGAAAGTTCCATTTTTTTCGGCAACTGAAGCTTCAGCAAGTATATCAAGGTAGGGTGTTTAGTTCCAAGTTCCTTCATCAATGATTTATGGAATAAATGGGTTGTTTGTAACATGAATTAATACTTAGAAGTTAAATTAGGGTTGGTGTTTCATGTTTGGGGGTATGCGTTGTGGAACAAATTTCAAGTTTTGACGTGCTACAAAATTGGGATGGAACAATTTCTGGTTCAAGTGTCCAATTGCAGAAATTTGTGAATTTTTTTTTTCGTAATGTGCATGTGGTGTGCATATGGTGTGCATGGCTGCATCTTAATATGAGAAGCGAGAATGTTCACTAGTTAATTATGATGCACGTATGTTGTGCCTTAGAATTTAGCAAGTATGACCACAACCTAGTTGGCCTCGGCAAAAAACAAAATTAAGAAAAAACTTAGAAGACGTTAAGGATCATGCGTGTCTGTGAAATAATGACAAGTATCATGTTTTCCACGTGCACGATTGAGCAGTGGTTGATATACGTAACAAGACTTTTCAAATTGTCATTGTAATCTTATATACATAACAATTATATTTTAATTGTACCCATTATACCAATATGTTGCCATTAAAGTTTCTCTCGTTCTGTGCATATCATGTGCATATATTGTACATATTATGTGCATGTGGTGTGCATCTAGTGTATTATGTGTAGATGCGTACTTTGATACTCCTCGCATTAGTGTAGTTTACAACTTTTTCCTTTGATTCAAAGATAGGCCTTGCAAATACGAAAAAAGCGAATGAGTTCGTGAAACAATTTCCTTTGATTCACTTGGGTTCTTTCGTGCCCATTCAAACCACAATTTTTCAAATCCTTGAAATATTTGAACCCAATCAAATTTGATACCAAATTCAAATTAATGAATCTTCGATTCTTCATATAAAGTTTAGGATCATTTATCTGATTGCGTCACTTTTCTGATTTCAAAGAGAGAGCTGTGAGCTATAGGCTTTTGAGTTGAGCTCAGATATGTGAGCATAACATGTGCATGTGCATATCTTGTGCATGTCGTGTACATACAATATATGAGCGAGCTTGATACGAAGAGAGCGAACGAGTACACGAAGCAGTTTCGTCTAATCATTCTCTCTTCCATCTTTCCACTCTGATTTCTCCATTTTCCCTAAAACTTATCTCTTCTCCAAAAGGCAACTGGCCTTTAATACATTTTTTTCATTTAATTGCAACAAAAGCCAAACCTTATTTTAGTGCTTGCAAATTTGGATCGAGAGAGGGAGCTGAGGGAGGGAAAGAATAGAAGAAATGAAAACCCACATATAAACCAGAGAAATGGTAAAAAATAAAAAAAATCAAAATTGAAGAATTTGGGTCTCTTCCAAGAAACACCAAACCAGTCACTTCAACTCCAAAAGTCAATCAATCCACTACTACGAAACCTTTTGTTAGTGTCACTATGATAACCGACAAGAAACGTATATTACTGTCAGATATTAAGCAAAATCCGATAGAAAATGGATACAGTGGTGGATATAATAAGCAACAGAATTGCCAACGTCATGAAATGAATTTTCCGACAGAATATACTCTAAAACCGACATAAATTATGTCGGATATAACCGACAGAGAATATATTAATAATGAATAAATAAGAGTATTCTTTGTTGGATAAAGCCGACAAAAAATATATTAATAATAAAAAAAATATAAACCACTTTTTGAATCATTTATTTCCCTTTCAAGTTGGTCTCCCCTGCATTCACTGCATTTTCCAGCCAAGATGCTGCTGAGGAATCCAGGTTCTAAAATTTTCACCCATCCAACCAAAACAACCACCTACAAGTCCAATCACAAATATATAAACTTCTAAAAACTTGAGAGAAATCCTTAAAAAAACAAACCAAAAACAATAAACTACAATACATCAAATTGGAAATAAAAATCGTACCAAAAGGACGTATGTACAACAAAAAATAGTTGATTTATGTCTCACTTTCAACAAGAATGAAATAAACTAAAAAATACAGCTCAACTTGAACACAATATACAGAAATCTTCCAACCTTACAGGTTTCAGCAAATGTCGAAAATATTCAGCCTGGAAAATACCCAACAATCATATATTAGGCACCAACAACCATTATCAAGCGCAAAAAACAGAAGGAATAAACCCGAATTAATACTTCAATTTACAGTTTTGGGATAACAAGTACTTGGAGTCATTATTCTTCCTCAAATTTGCTTCTTTTGCTTTCAAAAGTCCAAACTTTCCCAGCCACCTGGGTCTTCCTCAAATTTGCTCCTTGTTGCTTCTCGAATTGTTCATCCATGGTGATTGAAGCGAGAAGGAGAAGGAAATGAGGAGAGGAGAAAAGGGGAAGGGAGAAGGCATCGGCGCAAGGAAGAAATGGAGGGGTTTTACTTTGGAAAATTTTCATTACTATCAGTTAAAACCGACAGAAACATTTTTTAAAATAAAAACCGACATAAAATTTTCATTATTGTCGATTATAACCGATAGCAAAAAAATGGTGGCAAAATTCCCCCCAAAATTTTAAATTCCCCCACAAAATTTTAAATTCCCTCCCAAAATTTTAAATTCTCTCTCAAAACTTTAAATTCCCCCCCAAAATTTTGTTACAATTTTAAAAAATAAAATAATAATTATTTGGTTTAATAAATAAATAAATAATATGTATTTAAATAGAATACATTTTTAAAAATTAAATAAATAATTGTTTGGTTTAATAGATTATAATCCATGTAAAATATGCGATAAAGAAACAAAAAGATAATTGTACAATGAAAATGTCATCACACAAACTAAATATTGTCTAATCAATACTTGAAAAACATAAATAAAAATTTAGCACAAATAATTTTTCCCACTTCAAAATTTAGGCAAATTTAATGGAGATATGCATTCAACGAAACTAGTTTTCATGATCTAACTGTCAAACTTGTTTATAGATACTACAAGA
The DNA here is from genome assembly GCF_916048215.2 of Malus sylvestris. Taxonomy (NCBI): domain Eukaryota; kingdom Viridiplantae; phylum Streptophyta; class Magnoliopsida; order Rosales; family Rosaceae; genus Malus; species Malus sylvestris. Next base: position 11,758,011 of record NC_062270.1, on the reverse strand, counting down.
TCGCATACGTAAAAAATCGCAAAAAAAAAACATTCAGAGATTAGGTAACGGAACAAAATTTTTCGACGGTTGTAAACTAAAAATCACAATTTAACTGTTATTCTAGCTCCGGTTTTGATGATTTTTTTACAGCTACACTCCTTGACCCTATAAGAATACAATGAATGAATTTGTTCTTCAATTTAAAATATTTACATTATTTTATACTTAATAGAAGTATAATATTAACTCTAAGTGTTTGTTTAATCTACTGTTTTGATGCGATATGCATTCTACGAAACTTTTTTCAACAATCCAACCGTCAAACTTATGTGTACACACTCTGAGATTGCATACGTAAAAAATCGTAAAAAACAAACATTCAAAGATTACGTAACGGAACAAATATTTTTGACGATTATAAACGAAAAATTACAATTTAACAATTATTTTAGCTTCAATTTTAATGATTTTTTACAGCTACACACCTCGACCCTATAAGAATGTAATGAATAAATTTGATCTTCAATTTAAAATATTTACACTAGTGGATAGCACAAAATTTTATTTTATACTTAATGGAAGTATAACATTAACTCTTAAGTGTTAATTTAATCTACTGTTTTGACGCGATACACATTCTACAAAACTTTTTTCAATGATCTAACCATCAAACTTGTTTGTACACACTTGTTTTCGACGGTTATAAACGAAAAATCACAATTTAATGGTTATTTTAGCTCCGATTTTGATGATTTTTTACAGCTACACTCCTCGACCCTATAAGAATGCATTGAACGAATTCGATCTTCAATTTAAAATATTTACACTAATCTTATTTTATACTTGATGGGGAAGTATAACATTAACTCTTAAGTGTTTGTTTAATCTACCGTTTCGATGCGATACGCATTCTACGAAACGTTTTTCAACTATCCAAACGTCAAACTTGTTTGTACACACTCCAAGATCGCATACGTAAAAAATCGCAAAAAACAAACATTCAGAGTTTAGGTAACAGAACAAAAGTTTTCGATGGTTATAAACGAAAAATCACAATTTAATGGTTATTTTAGCTCCAATTTTGATGATTGTTTACAGCTACACTCCTTGACCCTATAAGAATGCAATGAATGAATTCGATATTCAATTTAAAATATTTACACTAGTGTATACTTAATGGAAGTATAACATTAACTCTTAAGTGTTTGTTAAATCTATCAATTTGATAGGATATGTATTCTACGAAACTAGTTTCAACGATCCAACCGTCAAATATGTTTGTATATACTCCGAGATAGCATGTGTAAAAAATTGAACAAAAAACATTCAGAGATTAGTTAACAGGACAATGAGTGAAAAAAAAAACATTCAAAGATTATTCTGGCGGCCATCCAAAATTTTGCTTTGTTCGTGTTGGTTATAGCCGACAAGGCCATGAGTGAAAAAAAAAATTTTAAACCATGTGTTTATTTATTTATTTTTAATCAATATAACATTTTAAAATAATAAAATAGTCAATTTCTGTCAGTTATAACCGCCAAAATACTAAAATAATAACCGCTAGAAACTAAAATTATAAAATAGTCAATTTATGTTGGTTATAACCGCCACCATTAACTTAAAAATTGCCGGAATATCTTAAAAATATTAAAAAAAAAGAATTCAAAAATAATGGCGGTTATAATAATTTTATGGCGGTTGAATCCGACACTAAATATCCGCCAAGAATTTATGTCTGATATAACCGACATAATTTCATTATTATCCGACACTAACTGAATGATGTGTCAGGTATCTTTTATCCAACATAATGGCTTATTAAACCGCCACCATCATCCGACATCTAAAGCTAATATTGTAGTAATGATCGAAAAGCAAAATTAAGCAAACCTAGTTCAGAAAACCTACGAATGAAAAGGTAAAAATCGAAGAATATGAGTGGGTTAGAGAGAGAGAGGTCTTGTGCATATTCAAAATGTAGAGAGAGAGAGAGAGAGCTTGGATGAAGAAAATGAGTGGGTTAGAGAGAGCTCTTGGATGAAGGAGATGGGTGGGTTAGGGTTCTTTGAACTAGAATAGGAGGAGAGATTTTCTCTCTCTCCTCTTTGTTTCTCTCTCTACAAAATGAGAAATGAGAGCTGAAATTTCTAGATTCATATGGAAGGACAATTTGGTCATTTCAAGGTGTAGGAAAAATCTTATTTCTGTCCGATTATTGTGCATAGTGTGTGCAAGCCGTGTGCATAATTGAAATGTCTTATTTCTATCCCAAGATTAAGAAATTATCCTATTTCTGGGTATTTTCCAAATTTTTATGTGATTACCGATTTCTTCTTAATTGTTTTCATTAAAACGTTTTTCTTATTTTAAATTGTAAATTCAATCTTTTCTAAACCTTGTTTCAAATAGTTAATTAAGATTTGGGTTTTAACAAAAATTATTTCAAATAATCACTTTGGAGTCCTTGCATAAACATTCTTCCTACAACTACCTTGTACTCTTGAAAGCATTTGTAAGTATTTTGTGTGATTTTAACCCCTTTTGTACATGTGGTAAAAATCCTATCAAGAAGCCGGCGACATTGCCAGAGATTTTTTTTAAATAATTTGTGCTTTACCATATTCTTGGTTAATTATTTTTGTAAATAGCTTTTTATTAAATCATTTTTTTTTCCTTATCACAGCAAGCAAAATTTGAATGGTCAAAACTCGTTTACAGAAGATAGCACTTGAACCGTTTGATCCAGAAACTGAACGAACTGACACTTAGGAGAGACGCAAGGATAGTAATTTGGCGTGGGAACCTCCTTCCATAGGGCTTTCCTACACTATTTGTTTGCAGATCTTTCGGAGGAACCAATGGCGTTGGTGTTACCACCAGGGGGCCTGCCACGCAGAGAACCAATGAAAAACTGTGCCAATGATGTCCCGAGCTGTATTATGTATGTAGGAAAAAGACGATGCTTTCGAGATCAAGCACCATATGCTTGAAATTTTACTAACCTTTCATGGGATGCAAAATGAGGATGCAGATATGCACATTATGAAATTTTTGGTGGTGGGATGCAAGAATATTTTGATCATGGGTTTTTCGGCTGAAACTATCAAGCTTCATCTTTTTCCGTCTACTCTAAGGGAGAAGGCAAAAACTTCACCCTTCCGACTAACATTATCACTACTTGATAGCAGTTGCATACAAAGTTTTTGAACAAATACCATCCTACATCCAAGACCTTGAATTACAAGAGAGATTTTTGTCATTCTCATAGCGGCCAAACAAGGAGTTTCACGGGGCATGTGAGAGGTACACTGAGATGTAAATGAAATGTCCTACATCTAAGAGCCATGTCAATGCATCAGCTAGAGGATCTTTGTTTTCTGAGTTAGCTAGGGTGGCGTTTGAAGTATTTGACAAGATGGCCAGGGAATCTCAACAATGGGCAACAGAGAATTCATTGAATTATTTGCATTGGAAAAGTTTTGTTCATACTTGGTCGAGTCAAATGTAACTGTTTACACTAATCATGTTACCTTAAATTATTTGTTATCTAAAAAGGATGCAAAACCAATGTTAATTTATTGGTTCTTCTACTTCAAGAATTCGATTTGGACATTAATGATAAGAAGGGTAGTGAGAACGTGGTGGGTGATCATTTATCTCGATTAATTCTTCCAACGGTTGAAGGGATTCACTTCCTTTAAGTGAAAGCTTTCTAGATGAATAACTCTTTGCTACCCATAGCAGTACACTTTGGTTTGATGACATTGCGAATTATTTGGCAAGGGGAGTTGTAAATCCATACTTAACGTTTCAGCAAGGAATATTTTTTTGGCGAATGCAAAGCATTATTTCTGGGATGAGCCATACGTTAACACTCAAATTCTAAGGTTAACAAACTTAATTAAATCCCTTGTAATGGCCTTATGATATGGACTGAAGCGAAATGAACTCAAAGAAATAAGTGGTTCATTCCTCAAAACTGGGGTAAATCCAATGTATAGCTCATAATTTATTGACTTTAAGAAAATAGTGCTCGGCTTTTGGGTTGGTCATGTCCTGTCATAGTGCCTCGTCAATGACCTCGTTGTGTTGGATACCGCGCAATCACTCGGTCATGAGCCTCTCTACTTCTTCTTGAATTTGCCTTTGTTAGGGCAACGGAGCTCTCGGCTGCCCCTGATCATGACCTGCGAGTCTAGGTTACTCTTCCATGTGTTTGGCTCAACTATGTCGCGGTTGCGGTGCATGTGGAACGTTCTTAGCAGGCGACCAAATTTCTTGCAGGTTGCCAGTTAAACTTGAGCCGGATTGAGTGACTGCTTCTCTCCGTCCGTCATGATGCCTACTCCGATGTGAAGTTGAGCATGCTCCTTGTGAGCCTAACCGCAAATGAACACTTCGCCTAAAAGGTTGCTCATGTTGATTATGGGGGTGTGACCTTAATCGTGAGTGTATACTCGTCTGTGGGTTTAACTGATAGTACACACTCATTCGCATGCTAAGATGAAAGTATACGCTATCTAGGGATCCAGTTAAGAGTGTACACTGCCCGAACGCTCGATTCGTGGCTAGTCGAGGGGCTGCTTGGTGGGATGTTGCTAGAGAGGTTCATTGTTTGGCCTTGTCCTACTTCAAGACATCTCGTCTGGGGCACGCTGCATCTCGGTACGTTGCAAGAGCTAATTCACCAAGGTCTTTTGTTGTGCGAGGGTACTTATCAATTCTATGACTTGTCGAGACAAGTGTCGTTTGTCATTTGGGTTGGAAGAGCTTAGACGGTATACGTCTCCTTGTGTAGTGAAATGTAATGGGTTCCGAGCACAAGATTTGAATTGGGAAATGTTAAATCTATGGAGAAACATGGTGAAAATACCCCCAGTTTAATCGTCAGTCCAAAAATCTAAAACCCAGATGGTTGAACCAATCTTGGACCGATTTGGGCTGCTAGAAAGGCCATGAGAGTGGGCTGGACCACAGGTTTGACCGCGAAAGTGGGTCGAGTCACAGTAGCGGGTGAACCGCTGGCGTGGGCTGGGCTGCAGGAGAGCGTGTGCGCTGGGCTCCCATTGGTGCACCTCGTGCCTACATTGTACTTTGGGCTTGTAGGTCTTAAGCTCGGCTTCGGAGCACACTAAGCTCGCGCTGGCCTTGGGTCCATAAATGCTGGGCTACTCCAATTACTACAGCTGCTTGGGCATCTACTTTCATTATAACGTCATGGGCCTGTTGGATGTGGGTTGTTTTATGCTGGGCTGGCTGCCTTGTGGCACGGGTCTAGGTCTGCTGCTGCAACATGGCCTACTCACCGTAGGTAATGGGTTCATCAAGAGCTGCTATGGTGGTTGCTGCTACGATGGTCGCTGTCATGGTGGCTGCCACGATGGTGCCCCGTGAGGGTGGTGCTGTTCCATTAGTTCTCGTGTTAAGCCTCGTGGATCGTCACGATGAGGCTATCTTGGATCTCATTCATTTGGTCCAAATCCTTGAACATAGGAAGTTTCATTTGTTGTGGTTTCTGAATTTCTAGTCATTGTACTTTTTTTTTTACATCTATTCAAAGAACTTTATAAAAAATTCTAGAAATAAGAACGTACGAAAAATCTACAAATGAACGAGAAATGAGAAACTTTGAATGCGAGAGTCTTTTTCGAGCGTGTGAATCAAAACTCTCAATGAAAGCACCAATTTGTGGATCCAAAAGCCTTATGCACCCACGATGAATGGGGGGGCTTTGGCTGAAGAATCTCCGATGCCAAAGTTAGAATTCTGAAAAGGATGTGTTTAGGAGTTTATGGGTAGCAAATGGCTTAGCTTTTTAGTGGAATAATAAGGCTATTTATAGGGGAGTGACGGACCCTATTTAGAGAATAGTGACCGGCCATATATGGTGAAATTGTATGAATAATTGCAAAATATTATTTCACATAATATATTGCAATTAACATGACAATTAATCCTAAATTAAATAAGAAAATTGGGATTTACCTTTTGAATAAGGATTTGATGAGGAGTCATGAGAAGGATTTGGTTTTTGATCACCTTTGACTCTTCCTTGATTAAGCCGTATTGTTCGCTGCATGCGTGTGGGAATCCCGGTGTGCCTCGAGGGTAATTTTGTCCTTTTAACATAAAAGTCCATGTGTCACCTCCATAATTTTCTTAATTATTTTTTGCTCCACAATAATGTACTAACGTATATACGCATTTTTTGTACAAAGTACAACTAATAAAAAAACAATTATAAAACAATCGAATTTCGAAAAACAGACGGCAGATACAGGTTCGGCACGTCGAGAAACCTAAAAAGAGATCACCACGCACCGCCAGAAGGTGGTTGTGTATGTTGTCACGCGCCACACGTGCCGACCACCACGCACACCCATACACCTGCAAGTACAACAATACTCGCCTTCTTTATGAAGCCTAAAAATTTGCAGTTGCAGGGCCGACTTTCAGAGCTCCAAACGAGCTCATATCTCAACCATAACCAGCAATTTATATATGGATGTAAAGCTGGGAATGAGGGGAATCGGTATATACCTAACAAGACCAACTCGTGGTCGAAAATGGCCAAAAATATCGTTTGAAAGTGACAAAATATGGTCACGTATTTCATCGAAATCTAGGGAACTTTTTCTCCCAATCGTGTTTTTATATCAAACTTCACCAAATCAAACATCCTGCATCTTAACATTACTTTTAAATCACGAATGAGGAATGGCAGAGGTGACCTGAGGCTTATGTTAGTCGAAACACGAGAACCTGCCGAGAAAATAGCACAATGTGCACAGACGGTGAAAGAACAGACGAGAGAAATAGAGGTGGTGAGTTGGGTGCCTTGCCATAGAGGTGGTGACTTTCTAATGAAGCTCACAATAGATAGGCTGAGAAAGTCTTTCCTATAGAGTTTAATTAACGCGTTAACTGCTGCTCAGAGTAAATGCTTCAAACTGGGTTTTCCTTAACTTGCCACCATGTCATTTTCGTCCCAAGTAATGCATCTGGGTAACCTTTCAGCTCGAACGAGCGGTCAGGCCATTCAACAAGTATTAGGATCTGGTGCAAGTAATCGTCCAAGCATTCGTATGAATCCCTTGGTCGACACCTTGGTCTTCACTTTTACTGCTGACGCATAGTACACTCTTGCTAACGCCTAATTGTCTTTGATCATTCTTACCCCCTAAGAATCAAGAACTTCATCATTAACATCCTTTGATTAATCGTCACCTCCATCTTGATGAGAAACGGTTGTCCAAAGTTAACATTGTAAGTTGAAGAGTAGTCTAGAATTATGAACCTGGTTGTTAAGCTAGCCCTTCTAGGATGACCCCCGATTGACAACGTAAGGTTCGTTTCTCCGACTGGATGTACTAGAATGTCCTCAAATGATATGAGGGGTTCTATGTTATCGCACAAGAGATCCATGTTGACCTCTAGCTGATCGAATGTCGAGAAGAATATGACATTTAGAGAGTGACCGGTGTCAACAAAGACTTGCGTAACTTCACATTTGGCTATCTTTGCTGAGATGAGCAAGATGTCATCATGGGGTTGCAGAACTCCGAATTTATCATCTTCATTAAACATGATAGGCTATTTTGACAATCTTTTCAGCTTCAAGGGTTGGCTTACCTCTCTGACTAAGTAGAAATGCAAAGCTGCTTAACACAACACCTGAGCATAAACATTCTTATCTCAGTTAGAATTCCCTACTAGTGAAGATCATCTAGACAAAGTCTAGATCACCTTCCTTCTTACCAGATTAGAAGTTGCAGTGGCACCCGACGCTTCAGTTAGAATTCCCTACTAAGGAACTATTAGCGATGTATTATGTAAGTCACCACCAAACAAGCACTTATATGTCATCCTTAACATCTATGCAATTGTCGACAACATGGTCGTGGTCTCTCTGATACCAACAATACTTTTGGTATCATCTATTCACCTGCGAAAATCGTTTTCACCCTTCGAGTGGTAGGCAGTTAACGCTCCACAAAAGGGAATATCTCCCTCTAAGATGTATTCATGAGGGTATAGGACTTGTACTTGTCATATCGCTCCGAGTGACTCTTTGTGTTGGGTTGGTAATTCTCATACTTTTTTCTTTTTTGGCGAGCAGTCATACACAAATTCTTGATTGGCTTTAGGTGACATGCTTGTCCTTAGCCGAAATGCTCGGTCTATTAATCATTGTTGTTGTGGCAGTTATCTACATCCTTGTTTTGTTAATCCTTGTCTTGTTAAGTTGCTCAGTTCAGGAGTAATTAGTTGACTCATGGAGCAAATTCTTGAAAGTCTCCGGGGGATTCCGAGTTAGATGGAAGTAGAAATCGCCGTCAGTAAATACCCCATGAAGGCATTATTTCATCGACTCATCACATCCTTTGCATCTGATAATACTATTTGAATTTAGATATATAATATCTCAGTGTTTCATTCGGACTCTGTTTCACGCAGGCAAGACCAGTCGGTGTGTATTGCCTCTTAAAGATGGTCACACATGTGTCTACTAAAACCTACCTCAATCCTCTCCCAAGCAGCTCTACTAAGGGTAATCGAAAATAGCTTGCATTTGGTGGCATGGTTGTCTTGTCAACCCTTGACAGCGTATATGAACCCATAAAGACAGTTATCAGTATGCCCCTCGTAGCTTTCCATCTTGAGTGCTTCAGTGTCCCTGCTTGTCGGCTTGTCGAGTAACTCCTTGGCGAATGGCAGTAGCACATCCTCCTCCGAATAATCAGGGTTCTTTAGTTTGGACGATTGCTTAATGTCTCCGAGCTGATACCATATTTTTTTTCCTAACCCATAACTTTTCTTAGGGTGTTTCTCAGGTGATAGGGACTGACCAGAGTTCCCATCGAACCTCCTAGTGCTTGCTCGACAGTTATCACCCCTTCGTCCAGAGCGTCATCCTCTATTTAGAGATTCATGTTAATGACTTCACGGGCATCTTCATCTCCGCTCCAGACATCCCAAGGAGAGGACAAGCCCTTTACTTGGATGTTCTGTCAATCTTCTTGTTCATATAGTTGATTTGTATCAGGAGGTCATCATACTTTTCCTGGAGCAGGGTATTTTGGAAGTGGAGAAGGTTCCCCACCTCATTCATTTCTCCAACATTAGCAAGTAAGTCATTCATTTTTTCTTCCAAGCTGGCGAGTCAGGCCCTATCTTCTCGTCTTCTTCTTCGGAGTGTCGTCTTGGGCCTTGCAAAATATAGGATCATCCATCGTGTAGTCACTGCGTATCATTCTTAGACATCTGGGTAACTCTTTTTTTGTCTCGGTCTGCTCAAGTGCTTGGGGCTACCTTCTACAAACCATTAGGCCTTGCACTCCTAGGTCTTTCCTTGAGCATGCGCCATTAGGTGGGCCAGTGGTCCTGAATTTACAATTTTTCCACATTTCAATATTCCAAGAGCTATTATTAGTGATGTAGGTAAGCACTTCTTGAATAAACCATTTGATGCACTCCTTGCAAAATATGGGATCACCCATCATGTAGCCACTGCATATCATACTTAGACGTCTGGGCAAGTTGAAGTCTCCAACAGAGAGATAAAACGCATCCTAGAGAAAGCAGTCAACTCCACTTGCAAGGACTGGAGCTTGAAATTAAATGATGCTCTACGGGTGTACAAAACAACATATAAAACTCTAACTGGGATGTCACTCTTACGGCTCGTCTATGGTAAATAGTGTCATCTACTTATAGAGCTAGAGCATAAGGCATACTGGGCTATCGAACAGCTAAATTTTGCCTATTTTTATGCGGATGATAAGCGTAAATTGCAATTCAATGAGCTGGACAAACTTTGTAATGAGGTATATGAAAGTGAGAAGCTTTACAAGGAGAAACTAAGGCGGCATGACAATCAAATTCAGAAAAGAGTTTAAACCAGGGCATAAAGTTTTGTTGTTTAATTCAAGGTTGAAATTGTTTCCAGGGAAGTTGAAGTCCCATTGGAACGAGCAATATCGGGTTACTAACGTTTATCCTCATGGAGCTGTTGACATTATTAATGAGTAAAGTGGTAACACATTCAATGTGAATGATCACAGGCTAAAACCACACTTAGACCACCGGACTTCTGCTACGTCTAGCTATAGACGTTACTAAATTGCTTATTAAGAGGCAACCCAATTTTCTAACCTTAACTTGAAAAAATCCAAAAATAAAACATTTTGCTTTCGATAATACTAGTTTAAAATTTTGTATTTTTAACTTTATATTTTATTTTATTTTTTGTAAAAATTGTTAGCTATGAAAATTCTTGTTTGCCTAAAGAGTGTTTTTAATTCGAAAAAGAATTTATTTTGTTGGATAAAATTCTTATCTTTTCAAAGAGATTTTTTTCTCGCAGAAACTTCTATTGCGAAAAAAACCAAGTTGATAAAAACAGGGTATTGACTGAAAGACTTTGGTTTTTGCAGGTTGCAATCAAGACAGACAAGGCGGCCCTATATCTAAGACATGCAAGGAAAATAAAGTATAACTGGATACTGCATCCAGCAGCAATTCATTCATTCACATTAACCAAGCAGTTCTAAGGCTTTCATATTGCAGAAAATGTAAGCAGTTCAAAGCAATCGAATTTCACGCAAAGGACAGTCAAAACAGACAAGCAGATATGGGGTCCTAGCCTATCATTGAATTGCTAAGTCTCTAAGGTCATTCCTAATCTTGTTTATCTAGTAATTAACTCCTATGCATGTTTCTAAGCACAGTCATAGCAAGCAGCAGTTATAAAGTGGGTTTTTAGAAAGCATTCCAGGACAATTCTGATGAAGCTTCTACATTTGGACCGACTCACTAATCAATCACTTCATTGTAAGAAGCATTTCCGCCGTTTGATCTGAATTAAAGCGGAAACATTCGCGATTATTACACCGCTCGCTCGACGATTTAACAAGAAATTAAATGAAAAACAAGAAATAATTTGATAGAGAGAGAAAGGAGAGTACCTTCCATGGATTCGGATCGCAGCAAGAATGCGAGTTCTAGAGAGAGAGAGAGAGAGAGAGAGAGAATGTTTTTAGGACCAGAGGGATTGTGAGGGTAAGGTTTTGATTGCATTGAAGTTTGAATTGAGTGAATCTGAGCCCTTGGTTTAAATGTAAGCGATCAGAGAGCTCTTTCTTTCTAACGGCGACCACTTCGAAATTACCCAATTGGCCCAGTCAGTGAAAAGGCAAAAACGACGCTTAGTTTCACGTCGTCTGTTTAATAGGATGCAACAGCAGGTCGTTTACCAGTAGAGCCAATTGCAAAGATAATGTTAAGGAGACTAATTTTTTAAATCAAATTTTTTAAACAATATGATGTGTCTTTTGATAATTAGATTATTATTTAAGTGTTGATGAACATACATATTTTCTATTGATGACGCATCATATGATTTATAAATTTGATTTAAAAATTGGTCAAACACACACATCATATTATTATTACTTAAATGTTCATGAACATGCTTATTTTCCATTATCGGCGTTTTATACCATCACCATGCACCTCTTTATGTATATTTGCTCTTATATTTTTATAAATAAGATGTGCACGATAACATTTTTATCGATCAATAACATCTCTTAAGAAACAATCTCTAACATCTTTCAAATAATTCTTTGAAAAGCAGTGAAGTCATTCATTTTTATTTATTTATTAGAAGATTGTTTGATTCTTAAATATGAATGATATTTTTAATGATAGGGAATGAAGAACAAAGCAAAAAATAATGGAATTGGGAAAGAAAATTGGAAGAATTGGAAATGTTGGACCCCAAATTACATGCAAGTAGACCTGTAAACGGATCGGGTTTACTGGGTTTGGGTCGGGTTTAACCCAACCCGCTAATTTAACGGATCATCTGAACTCAATCCTTTAAGCTAACGAGTCATCTAAACTCAACTAGTTAATCTAATAAGTCACCCGTTTCACTCGTTAACAATTATTTTATTATTTTACTTTTTTACATTTTGCATTCCAATACAAATTACACATCTTTTAGCCAAAAGGGAAGTGTTATTGGCACTCCAAAAATCTCATTCTACACTCCTCACAAGTGTATTTTTCTTTCTAAATATAGAAGGTATTGATAACATTACCAATATCATGAACACAAGAGTACCTCATGTTCATGATCAAGAGAGTGTGAGGAGTGACGAGAGATTGCCTTTTCATCTCATCAATCAAGGCCTAGGTAGTGTCAAACTTTCTCATTTTCCCTAGAATAGAGATCATGGAATGGCACCGAGTGAGTGTAACCCGACTGCTGCTTTCCGGCCCAGAGGAAGAAGGTGAATGCCAATTCCCAATCATTGCGAACACGTGAAAGAACCGCTGCCACCAGCTTTGACGAGGCTGCTATGCCACATTGATCGAGCTTCATTTTCATCTCAGAGCCCATCGACTTGCACCGTAAACTTAAGATGTCGACAATGCTTTTCACATCTTGAGAAAGACCTGAATCCAAGACTCCCAACTCAATATCATCATCATCTTCGTCGTTGTCGTCCTTGTCATCGTCGTAAGCAACAACAACATTGACATGTGATTCTTCTGCTGTGGAATTATCATCAGCTGAGTTTGGAGACTTAGAGTGTGAGCTGGTCGAAGATGAAGACCAAAGGAGGACGGGAGTAAAGAAATGCGTTGGAGGTGTTGATAAAGCAGCAGCAGGGGTTTCATTATTGACTATTGAAATTACACAAAAACCCCCCATAACGAGTGTTAACGGATGGTTAACGGGTTTTGCGGGTTCACCTAAAATGACCCGTTATTTAGAGCAGTTCCACCGTGGGAAAAAACCCGATGGACTGGCTCTCAAACAAGGCAGAAAGCCCGAGCAACTTGGTCTAGCGTGTGCTGGCGATGAAGCCCGACCTGGCTAGAGGGAGAGGCCCGGCAGGAGTTGCCAACCCGAGAGCCCGAAGGGTATGTGACGCAAGGCTGACGTCTGAACGACGTCAACCACATGGTGGACGAGCCTGGACAGGATCCAAGAGCGGCAACACTCTAATGCGGTGGTGGACGGGCCAGGACAGCTCTTCCTGGAGGTCAATCTTGATGCCAGTGATGCTAATATCCCGGAGACGAAGGGTGAGAGTGAAAGCATGGCATCCAAAGATCATCTATGAAAGTGAAAGTATGGCCTCCAGAGAGCAACATTCTTAACAGCAAAACCAGATGAGGAAAGTCCCACTCTTCCCTCTCATTTCCCTCGTCTTCTTTGTCTCCATCTTCCTCGTCTTCTCCTCCATTCGAAAGACCTCCGTTCCTCCGCGGCCGCATAACGCGAGCTTCGAATTCCAAAAGACTGACGAATCCGACCCGAGTCGTCGGGGCGGGTCGTGTGACTACTCTGACGGAAAATGGACCCACGACCCAAAATCCCCTCCGATGTACAACAATACTTGCAAGGAGATATTCAAGGGATGAAATTGCATTTCCAGCGGCAAATCCAACGGTCAGGAACTACTCAAGTGGAGATGGAAGCCCAAGGGTTAAGATCTATTCAGTGCAAGGGTTGTATTATTTTATAAATAAAAAAAATATTATTCAGTGTAGGAGTGGAGATGCAAAAGGCAATAACTGTTCATTAAGAGCAGCTACTGTTCACTGAGTGGATTAAATAGTGAATAGCCTGGGGGGTCTTTCCCACGGTGGAACTGCTCTTAACGAGTTGACCCGTTAACCACCCGACCCGTTAAACACTCATCCAAATACTCATTTTAACGGGTCGGGTCTAGTTAACGGGTCGGGTTTGAAATGCCAAGTTTACATGCAAGGCGTTTTAGCATGTAGAGGCCCTCTCAACACTGAATTGTTTTAGTATACATCAAAAGTTTATATTTAAATTACACATCTGACCAAGAGTCATTAAATTCTGTTAAGTTAAATGATCTAACGACTCTCGTTCAAATGTATAACTTAAACGTGTACTAGAGAAAGCCTCATCTCATCACCAGTTGCTCTCTCAATCACGTTCTCTGTTTTTGTTTTTTTGTTTGTCAAACGATAGATTTGTTAGATTAGCCACTGATGGAGTTTAAACCCACACCGTCATGCAATTGCCTCCTAGAATATGGTGCCCTTGGGGCTTTCTATTTGATTGTATCAAAAGGCCCAATGAATTGAGATTTCCCTATTGTGTTAGGTCATTTCGGGACAAGTAGATCATTTATGATGAAGAGGACGAATTCAACACTTTTTCATCACTATAGTAACGTGCCCCATTAAGTGTGTATATTAAAGCTTAATGGGCCCACATGATCTCGAGGAAAAGGCAAAAACTAAAGGTTAATGGGCCCAACCTGATATTTGTTCTCTAAGGTTTCATCACCTGACCCACTAATAATAAGGATTTGGATCCTAATAGGGATTTTCTTTGTGAGGATTTTAGAAATTTTGACATCCTATCCGTTTATCGTACATTGTGTTGTTAGAAATCATTTTAAATTTTTTTATTTAAAATTAAACGCAAACATTACTTAATGAAAACTTATCGCACAATGTACAATAAACGGATAAAATTCCTGAGATCCTCACAAAGAAGATCCCATGAGTATCCTCGTCCTAACGAAGAATATCATCAATTCAGAATCAAATATCTCCAATTTGCAAAAGTGATTGTCTAGTGGAACGAAACACCCACAAAACACTGCATGTATTGTTTTTTTCCCCATAAAAAATTCGAAAAATTTACTCAATTATCCCACCATTTTTCGCATGGATTTTTCTTTCAAATATGCCATTTTAAAAAAATATTGTTATTATGGGGAACGATTTTGGCTCGAAACTATTACAACAATTTTGAGGAAGGGGGAGTTTTAAACTTGGGATGCATTGGTAAAAACTAACACCCTATCCGCTAAGATCTTAGATGACATGCAATAAAGGGAAGGACGACTCTGTTGGGGATTAAACTTAATCATGCCCATTAATTCTTCTTTTATTTACATAGTCTAATGAATTAAAATGGGTTAATTACACTAACACCCCCTAAGGTTTTTTCGTGTTTTCACAAAAACCCCTCACGTTTGAGAAATATCACAAACACCCCCTATGGTTTTGATTCACTTTTACATAACCTCTTAAAAGACAGAGATACCCTTGTAATTAATTACTTAAAATAAAAATCTTTATAAATAAATAATAAGTCTAGAAAAATGTTAAATTAACTAAAATTACATGAAACACCATTAAATAAAACAAAAGAAACCCTATGAAGCCATCAATTTATGAGATGCTTCAAGATCGGCATTCTTTTTAAAGGATCTAATCCCCGTCCTTATGTCATCACCACAAATGGATCGCAAGAACATTCCAAAATCCCAACAACGATGGTGCACAGACTGGTCGCAACCTAACATGTTTACATGGAGGTTAGCCAGATTATCTATTGTTTCTTAGCCATGATTCGATCAGAATCACCCTTGTTAAGTGAAGAAAACCCGCAAACCCAATGCACATACCATTTTTATATTAATACACCCTTCAACCTGTTATTCTTTATCGTGGAAGATTTCCCTCGCCAACCTCTACAACTGCTTCTTCAACACTGCCGCTTTGGCCACTGTCGTCCTATTAGAGTGGAAAACACCCGTCTTTGCAATTCCAATTGTTTTTTTTTCTGTATTTTGGTGGATTTTATTTTATTTCTGAGAATTAAAAATGATCAATAAAATCTTTGTTTCCAGTAAATTATAAACAATATTAGGAAAATTTTTCGTTGTCGTAGTATATGTTCTTCTTCATTCTACCATTCTCGCAAAAGAGGGTATGAATCAAATCCGAAAAAATATAACGAGAATAATTATGAAACTTGAAATTATTGAAGGAAGCCACCAATAGTTAAATACCAAAACCAAAAACCCAACACACACGTATCCCAGAATTCAAAGCCAAGAAGAATTCTACAATTTGGCCATTTTTAATGTTTAATGTGATTCTTTTTAATTTGATTTCTTTTTCTATTTATTTATAAATTTTTATTTTAAGTAATTAACTACAAGGGTATATACGTCTTTAGAGGGTTTATGTGAAAGTGAATTAAAACCTCGGGGGTATTAGTGATATTTATCAAACGTGAGAGGTTTATATGAAAACACGAAAAACGTCAGGAGCTATTAGTGTAATTAACCTGAATTAAAATGAAACATGAGAGTGTAACAACTAAGTGAAATGTATAAAAGACTAACGGCGAAGCAAGATGAAATTTGAAAACCGAGATCCGATAGGTAACAGAGGAGTAGTCCAACTCTCCTAACTTTTGGATGTGCAAAACTCTTCCACATTATGATATTAGATCTTGATTTTGCCTACGTGTGAACCTAACGATTGTACGTGTCTAGTGTCACTTTATTTGTGATGTGAACATGTTTCACTTAACCAACCAGATTATTCAACTTGAAGTCTTGAAGTGACCGGAATCTGCAGAGCCTGGCAAAGCTAACATAAGAAATATAACTAGAGAGTAAAGATAATGAATAGTTTACATACAATGAGACCAATACAAAGACAATTTGTGTAGTGTACCAGTTATGTGCTTCTTTAAAAAAACACTTCAAGTATTTTTTTTCAGAATGTACTTGACTTTTACTAATGATTGATTCCAAAAACATTTTCATCGAAAAAGTTTTCTTTTAATTATTTAAAATACACTTCCAAACACACTCTTATACTCTCATGCTTATTTCAAATTCTCACTATGGCTTGCATATTATCTTATTTCTTTTTCATATTAAAATAATGCTAGTACTACAATATTCCAACTTAAAACATAATATTTCTTTACTTTTTCTCTAAATTTTCTTTAATAGTCTACATTATTTAATGGTACGGAAAATGAATGGTCATGATTGAATTAAAAAAATATTATTTTCTTCTTTATAAGCCTTCAAGAAGTATATGCTAACACTATAGGACTGAATTTATAAGTCTCTGAACTATCACTTGATGTCATAAATGCCCCATCATTTATTAAGTTTACCAAATTGACGTTGGTTGTGTGCATCATTTGTGGCATTATAAGTTATAACCAAAACTTTTTTAGAGTAGCAATTGTATCTTGTTAAGGTATTTATGCATGATCGAGTCCTTATATATTTGTTTTACATTTCGCAAGAGTAGACTTTATCTGAAGTAACATGGGGTTTTGATTTCATTATTTCAAGGGAGAGCATTTTCCAACACACTCAACGAGAAGGGTGGTTTATTCCCGAGTACACTCTATTGTGGAGGATTAACGCATTGAATCGGTGACTTAGAGATGCTGATGATGATGCGGGCAACGATTGCTGCTGCTTCTTCTTCTTTGAAGGTTGGTTATGGCAGCAGAAGCAGCACCACCAGACTCAGACTCAGAGGTATGCTGCCTTGTCTTCTTCATTCTTCTTCTGTTGTTGTTTTCTTCAGCAATTACTTGGTTTTATTTCATTCTCGAGCTTCTATATCGACCGAATCTAGAAACACCCCACAACACCAGCGTGTAAAAATCACTAATGTTGAGGATGCTCTCAATGTGTTCGACGAAATGCTTCAAAGGCGTCCTCTGCCTTCCGTTGTCCCTTTCAACCAAATCTTGACTCAACTTGCCAAGTTGAAACATTATTCGGCAGTCATCTCCTTGAATAATAAAATGGGTGTGTCGGGAATTCGTCCTGATATTTATACTCTGAGTATTATCATTAACTGCTTTTGCCATTTGCACCAAATGGGGTTTGGTTTGTCAGTCTTGGGAAACTTCTTCAAATTGGGATTTGAACCAAATGTCACAACGTGCAACACTCTAATCAACGGCTTTCTTCTTCAAAATAGAGAGGTCGGGGCAGCAGCACTTTTCAACAAAATGATGGAGAGTGGTAATTGTAAGCCGGATGTGGTTACTTTCGCTATTCTAATAAGGGGCCTTTGCGCGAAAGGTAACAACACTGCAGCGGTCCAATTGCTTAAGAAGATGGAAGAAGGGGCTTGCAAGCCTGACATAGTTATTTATAACACGATTATCAACAGTCTTTGCAAAGATACTCTAGTTGCCGATGGACTGAACCTCTTCTCAGAAATGAAGAGTAAGGGTATTGCCCCAGATGTCATGACCTATAACTCTTTGATTCATGGAGTTTGCAAATTACAGGATTGGAAAGAAGTTACAAGATTGTTGAATGAAATGGTGAGTAAACATATCTTTCCAGATGTGTACACCTTTAATATCTTGGTTGACACATTTTGTAAGGAGGGGATGGTCCAAGAAGCAAGGAGCATAGTCGAAATGATGATGCAAAGAGATATCAAACCTGATACTATTATGTACAATACGCTTATAGATGGATACTGTTTGCAAGGAGAAATGGACGAGGCGAAAAAGATTTTTGACGTAATGCTTAGCAAAGGGTGCATGGTTGATGCTCATAGTTATAACATATTGATAAATGGCTATTGTAAGCTTAAAAGGATAGATGATGCCCGGATGCTTTTTCTAGAAATGTCTCATAAGGGAATTGTTCCAAATATGGTTACTTATAACACTCTTATTGATGGGTTTTGCAAGATGGGAAGAATACAAGATGCACATAACTCGTTCTCTCAAATGCAAGCTTTAGGCCAACTTCCAAATGTTCAAACGTATAATATTTTACTGGATGGCCTTTGTAAAAACCAACAATTTCCCAAGGCAGTTGAATTGTTGGAAGAGATGGAGGGAAAGAAGTTGGATTTTGATATTGTAACTTACAATATTCTTATTCAAGGTTTGTGTAGAGCTGAAAAAGTTGAATATGCATGGGATCTCTTTCATAGTTTGTCATCAAAAGGAATTCAACCTGATGTCTGGTCATATAATATAATGATTAGTGGATTTTGTAATGGGGGGCTAACATGTAAGGCAGAAAGCTTGCTAAGGGAAATGGAAGAGAGAGGTCGTTCTCCAGATGGTTGCACATACAACACAATTATCCGACGATTTTTCAATAACAAGGACACATCAAGGGCGGTGAGGCTTATTCAAGAAATGGTGGAGAGGGGTTTTTCTGCAGATGCATCAACTGCAGAGTTGATCGTTAATTTATTGTCTAAAGATGAAGTAGATCCTGCCTTGTTGGCATTTATAGAAAGTCCGCAATGAAACTGATTTGCATCTTTGCAGTTAGACAAGTTTCGGGGCTTCTTTCCCTTGAATGCTGCATTGGAGGGTGTTGTTCCACTGCTGAGTCTCGTTCAGGTAACCATTCATTCGTGTATCGCCTAGTCATGTATGATATGTGTTATTAATTTAATCTATCAAGTGATAGAGCAACTTTTATGTTATACTTTTAAGATGATATCTGTATCCATTCAAAATCTTTACTCAAGTAACAGAATCAACGAAATACAAACTTTCATTTGCTGCCTGCAACCACTCCTCAAGTAAAATACTCAAAACAAACGGCCAATTAGAAAACAGCACCTCCCAAAAGTACAATGAGTGGTCATATTACGTACATAAATTTATTGTAGCAAAGCTTGTATTGGTGTTATTTTGGTGTAATGTATAATTCTTATGCATGAGGATCAATAAAGAAGTTGGGATTACTCTTAACACACGTGCTTATGCGTGACGTATCTTGAACTTAATACACACGTAAATTGTTTAGCTAACAACGTATATAATCTACTCTGATATATTGGACGAATAGGATGGACAACTGCTTGCTTCGAGAATTTGCCTCTTTGAAAAGAACCAAGGGATCGTAAGAAGCAATTTAAATTACATGTAAAATTTGTTAGTTAGAAAGAAATTGACTTTATTTAATTGTTTATGATATAATGCATGCATACTTTGAATTATTAATCATTGTGTTTAAACTGTCTTTATGTATTAATGACTAGTTACCATTATGATGTTTATATAAGTAATTGGATGCAATTTATGTTAGAAGGTCACTCTGAAATTGACAAATGCTTTTTGTGGTTAATAATTGTAATTTCACTTAAGGCGAGTACCACGTCTTAAGGGTTCATGGTTTTCAAGGGGTTTTCACAAAGTGTAATGAGTCTTGCATGTTTACATTTGATATAAATGCTACAAATGGATTGCATATTTGATATACGTTGTATCTGCCGCAAGTGGAATATGCATTAGGAAAACTAACATTCAAGTTGCATGTTTCGCAATTCATAAATAATTGGTAAAACTACATATGATTGTTAAGGTGAGGGTTGAACCTAAGTGTCTCTTTACTCTTATTTTATCAAACTAGTGTGTTGTTACAATTTGTTTTCCAAATTTTTTTGGAAAATGCCCCAAAATGGGACAATTTCTTAATCTTGGGACAGAAATAGGACAAACTGGCCATGCACAAGCTATGCACACCATGCACAAAACTGAAATTACTAAAATACCCACATATAAATGGGTTATTCCGCACTTTCTCTCCCCTATTTTTTGATTTCTCTCTTTCTCTACTCTCTCTCCCTTCCTCTCTCTCTTCTCTCACTTTCTCTCTTTACTCTCTCTCCCTTCCTTAGATCTCTGAGCTCCAATTTCGAAGATATGGAAGTCCAAAGAAAGGCGAGAAGAGTGAGTTGGGCTTTGGGTTCACCTCATACCTCCAATTTCGAACAAATGGAAGCGAGAGCAAGGTGAGAATAGTGAGTTGGGTTTTGTATCATATTTTCTGTTTTGGCCGGAAGGTTCCATTTTTTTAACTCGACTGAAACTTTGGCAAGCATAGTAAGGTAAGGTGTTTAGTTCCAAGTTCCTTCATCAATGATTTATGGAATAAATGGGTTGTTTGTAACATGAATTAATACTTAGAAGTTAAATTAGAGTTTGTGTTTCATGTTGGGGTGTATGGATTGTGGAATAAATTTCAAGTTTTTGATGTGCTAGAAGAATGAGATGGAACAATTTCTGATTCAATTGTTGTGAAATTTTTTTTAGTAATGTGCATGGCTACATCTTAATATGAGAAGCGGGAATGTTCACTAATTAATTATGATGCACGTATGTTGGGCCTCATAATTTAGCGAGTATGACCATAACCTATGGCCTCAACTAAAAACAAAATCAAGAAAAAACTTAGTGGAAGTTAAGGATCATGCGTGTCTGTGAAATAACGATAACGAGTATCATGTTTTTCATGTGCATGGTTAAGCGGTGGTTGATATACGTAATAAGACCTTTCAAACTGTCACTATAACCTTATATACATAACAATTATGTTTTAATTGTATCCACTATTACCAATATATTGTTGTTAAAGTTTTTCTGGTTCTGTGCATATCATGTGTATATACTATGCATGTGCATGCGGTGTGCATATAGTGTATTATGTGTAGATGGTGCGTATTTACATCTTTGATACTATTCGTATTAATGTAGTTTACTACTTTTTCCTTTGATTCAGAGGCAGGCCTTGCAAATACGAAAAAAGCGAACAAGTTCGTGAAACAATTTCTTTTGATTCACTTGGGTTCTTTCTTGCCCATTCAAACTGCAATTTCTCAAATCCTTGAAATATTTGAACCCGATAAATTTGATACCAAATTCAACATATAAAGTTTAGGGTCTTTTATCTAATTGCGTCATTTTTTCTGATTTCGAAAAGAGAGCTGTGAGCTATGGATTTTTGGGTTGAGCTCAGATCTGTGAGCATAACATGTGCATGTCATGTGCATGTTGTGTACATACAATGTATGAGCAAGCTTGATACAAAGAGATCGAACAAGTACGCAAAACAGTTTCATCCATATCATTCTCTCTTCCTTCTTTCCCCTCTGATTTCTCCTTTTTCCCTCAAATTTATCTCCTCTCCAAAAGGCAACTGGCCTTTAATACGTTATTTCATTTAATTGCAGCAAAAGCCAAACCTTATTTTAGTGCTTGTAAATTTGGATCAAGAGAGGGAGCAGAGGGTAGGAAAGGACAAAAGAAATGAAAACCCACATATAAACCAGAGAAATTGTAAAAAATAAAAAATAAAAGTTGAAGGATTTTGGTCTCCTCCAATAAACACCAAACCAATCACATTGATCACTTGGTTGGTGATAATAGAGGGTGAACCTTAAGTGGAAGGATGAAGTTTGGAGTTTGAAGCCATAGGGCCTAGCTCTTTTGGGCATATAGGTCTTCGCCCTCCCTATAACATTTCAGCCCACTATTTTGGGCTTGCCGACATTTTGCCCTTTTTTTTTTGGCATGCTGCCTTCTTTCTTTATTTATGATTACCCTCTGGTGAGGTTATACAGATGTGTCCAAAAGATAAGAAAAGTAAATCACATCATTCAAAAAAGCTGCTGAAGAAGGTGAGTATGGCAGATGGTTGGATAGTGGGATAACATGTGCAGCTGGCAGTTGCAGGGGGCAGGGCCTGCTCAATGGGTCACGCCCATAATTCCCTTCTCTACAATCATGCCATCACCACCACAATTATGTCTGCTTTTTCCTTCTTTTTATCTTCTTCCTTTTTTTTTTTTTTTTTTTTTTTTTTTTTTTTGTTTCCGACTCCATTTTACAACTCAAGTAGACATATCCTCAGGTTCTGGGCCTTCAGAAAGTGATTTCACATGGCTACCACCCTGCAAAGAAGATGCAGGGGATAGGTCATTGAGCTCGGCACTCTACCCGCCAAGCATTTGATCCATTTGATCTTCAAAGATAGCCATGTCGGTAGTTCGACCCTCCTTCCAGGAAATTTGAATATTGGTGAACATCCCTCGAAGCTCTTGGACTCGAGTCCTTGCTTTCTCCTTCAGTAGCTTGTGGGAAGCAGCCTCACACTTGCTTTTGGACTCCTTCGTCATTGCTGCCCTCTATACTCTCCCCATCGTCTTGCAGCGCTGCTTCCAGCTTTGTTCTTTGACTTCCTGGCAATCACCTCCCACTCTCTGTCACCCTCGGCCGAGCCCAGGCTAACGTCTGCAACACCATGACTCAACTCTTCAATCTGCCGCGCAGGCCTCCGATACCGATATGAGAACGCTCAGCACATACGCCGACTTGTCCACCATGTTCGAACCGAAGTCCGCCATCAATTCCACCAGCGGTTTCATGATTCCCGATTGTACGGCTCAGATCTTGTTCTCTTTGACTGAACAAAATCCCGGTTGCCATTGAACGTGATTGACGACACGTCGTTCTGGTCCTTGTAAAATGTCACGAACGGCTTTGAAGCGTCAACAAGAACCTTCTCTGTATACACGCCCCCGCCGATGAAAACCACGACGCGCCTTGTGTTCTTAGAAGGAATGTTATTGACGGCGTCTGTGATGGTTCTGAATTTTTCATCTTTCCTGACGATTATGATTCTGACGATTTCCCTGGCTGAGAGAAGTTGGGTGTCGAAGCGGAGAGTGGCTCGAGTGGCCTTGCGGTTGGTGTAGTCCCTCATGTTGTGGGCGATCCACGAGTCGAGTTGGCCGAAGTTAGGTGGGATGAGGTTGGGGCGACTCAGCCCAAGTTGAGGTGAGTTTATGAAGATGTTGAGAACCAGAATAAATGCTAATAATGGTGCCATTAGTGAATTCTTGGATTTCTAGAAAATGTTTAGGGTTTGATTGATTTGATGGGTGAAGGGTTGGTGCTGTCATGGAAGCAGGAAGAAGAGAGAGACTACAAGACAGAGAGAGAAAAGATATTTGGTTTCTTGGGTTTTGCCGATCCACGGTGGATATTGTGGTGAGGTTTCACGCTGGTGAGATGAAAAAAATGAAAAAGAACCGACATAGCTTTTCGTGTCGATTCCCATAGATGGCGCCAAATGTTGATGCACAAAATCGGATGGGTCTTAGAACAACATAAATCCAACAGTAAATCTGCAAGAAAGTAAAGAACACAAGATGTATCATGGTTCACCCTAATGTTTGGGTTACGTCCACACTGATGTTGATATTGTTTCACTCTGAATGGTGAATATACAAGAAGGCTAGAGGCAGTGTGCTCTCTAGCCTATTTTCTGTGGAGATGTTTTCTCTCTTCCCATGGCTTGAAACTTGACCTCCCTTAATGAGGAGAGTGATGAGTCCTTTTATAGAATAAGGGCTCATCACTTATTGCATATTTGCCCCTTCATTTATTACATAATTACATTTGATTCCCCTGAGTATTTATACGAGGTCTAAATACGGAGGCCTTAAGTATGGTACAAACAAATTAAATCCCTTGTAATGGATTTATGATACTAAAACGAAATGGACTCAAAGATATAAATGGTTCATCCCTCAAAACTGGGCTAAATCCACTGTATAGCTCATAATTTATTGACTTTAATAAAATAGCACTCGGCTCTTACAATCATTCTTCTCTCTCCTATTCGTTCGACCCCCATATTGAAGGTCTTCATTTCTATATATAGGCCTCTCATTCTTGGAGTCTCTCAAAATGTCATTTAATGTGCCAACAACTTGTACTAACTCACTAACACCATTCCACCTATTCGGCCAGGCTCTCCTCAGTGACAATTTTGTAGTATGGGTCTTTTTAGGTCTAAGCAAGTTAACCGTCCTACTTGGACCTTGGTTAATTTGCCCCATCATAGGCTTCTATTGTTGAGTGTGAGCCGCCACATAGTCCAAATGGCACTTGAGTAGTTTTTCCCTTGGAGACTTGTCCCATAAAGATGTTAGTTTTCCCACATGGTTCATGCGGTCGGACAACTCTTTTTTTATTTTGGCCGACTATAGTGCTCGGGGTGACTTTCTATGAACCCTTTGGGCCATAGGCTCCTAGGTTTTTCCCTGGGGTGAGCCTAAAAATGACCAGCGTTAATAAGTATCACAACTCATTGGTTAAGAGTTCCTCATCAGAAGGTTCGTTGTTTGTTTATGGGGAATGGTCTATCTCCAGCTACGCGAAAAAGACTTGGAGCATGCTGCCGACCAGGCAACCCTTAGCGAAATGGGAGCCGAAGGTTTTCCCAATGCATCGTATGTGCTTTGAGGAAGTTCTTTCGCCTATCGGGTCGGTGTCCTGCCGACCCGTTTCACTATGACGCTCGTGAATACAATGTCAATCATACCCCTATCATCATGACCCAACCATTGTTAGAAAAGTTGACACATCTATATAGCATCCCTTCTGATGTCATCCTCAGACCACCGGTTGCGGGAAAAAACTTAGCCGACTGCCACATGGTTGGGTGGCTTTTTTTTGCTGAGCTTTTCAAATTAGGCGTTCGGTTGCCTTTGCACCCCTTCCTTCATCATATCATAGCCTACGCTGGTTTAGCTTCCCATAAGTCAATCACAATAATTTTCATTTCTTCCTTGGCATGTATATGATTTAGAGGGAGTTTTTCAAAGTCGACCCTAGCCTTGCCCTTATTCGACACTACTATAAACTACGAAACAGTCCTGGCCAGGTCAGATTCTACCACATGCTCGCCTTTTGTTTACTATTTACGGACAATTCATCAAATCAATGACCCTACAAGAAGAGTTGGTTTCTTGTAAGCGGCAACTGAAAGAGCTCGACTGAGTTAGAAATGACAGACGCTCGAGTCGCAAGGTGTTTTAGGATTAACGTGCTCAACTCTTGTCTATTATTTACAGACAACCCGTCAAATCAACGACCCTATAAGAAAAGCTGGTTCTTTGTGAGCAACAATTGAGAGAGCTCGGCTAAGGTGGAAGCGACAGGCACTCGAGTTGCTAGGTGTTTTAGGAATAAAGGTTCTAATATATACCATGCCTCATTCATATCCTAGTGTCTCGTAGTCTGTTATGAGTTTTCTAACTTAAATACAACTTCCCTCTTTTTCTTTGTAGTTGACTGTTCTGAGCAAATCTCCTTCTTTGAGGAGGAAGAGCTTTAGTTGGCAGTCGTCACTTCTTTGCCTTCTAGAGAAATTTACATTGCCACTATCCTAACTGACTTTCATTTACGAGCGATTCGTCTTCTAAAAGATAAATTGCATAGTCTCTCAGTACTTGTCTATCTGAATAGACTCACTTCTACTTGTTCATTTCTAACTTCTTTGTACTTTGCTAAGAAGAGATGAATAAAATGGACAAGGATGTTGAGCGGAATGCCTGCCAAGTTGTGGGATAAAAGTGTTGGAATTTATTAGGTTTATTAGGAAATTAATTAGAGATTTGATTTGATTTTGTAGTAGGGTATTTTTGGCATTTACGCATTAGGGTTTCTTGGGTTTATTGCTCTATAAATAGAGCTTGTAATTTAGTTTGAGAATTAAGTCATTCACAATGTAGCCTCTTGGAGTTTTGTAGCCGTTTCAACATTCTCGTTAGTTTAATAATATTCCTATTATTTTGTAGTCTTATTCGTTGAACACTCTGATATTCAACTTGGTATCAAAACAAGTTCGATTCTTCAGAATTTAATCTGTTCTAGATGGGTATCAATTTGTTCATCCGTTTGTTCGCTGCGTATCAGTTTGTCATGAAGTTGGATTGGAAATTGGCATTAGCATTGGCACTGGCATTGGCATTGGCATTGGCACTGGCACTGGCACTAGCACTGGGATCTGGAGTCTTACATCCACATATACTTTGGCAAACCCATGTCGTGTTCCGCCATGAATTTAACGGGGGATGTTGGAATTTATTAGGTTTATTTAGGAAATTAATTAGAGATTTGATTTGATTTTGTAGTAGGGTATTTTTGGCATTTACGCATTAGTGTTTCTTAGGTTTATTGCTCTAGAAATAGAGCTTGTAATTTAGTTTGAGAATTAAGTCATTCACAATGTAGCTTCTTGGAGTTTTGTAGCCATTTCAGCATTCTCGTTAGTTTAATAATATTCCTATTATTTTGTAGTCTTGTTCGTTGCGCACTCTGATATTCAACTACTCTAAGCAGAGCTCACAAATAGCCAACCGGCGTCACTGCCTTCCCCATCGGTTGGTACATAGTACCTTTTTTAAGCATGAGCAACTCTTCGGGCAAGTGCACAGCTGCTAATGGGCCAAAAGGCCCAGTTCCTAATTAAGAGACCGGTGGTCGGAGCCTCTGCTCCCTTGAGAATAGAGAGGTCGGGTACGACCGCCATGACAGTAGCTCGCTCGAAAGACACCTCTCTTTAAAAGATCGACTCATTCTTGAAGGTTTGCATGGGGATCTTTCACGAAGCGAGTGTCATGGATGACATAGCGCGAGCCAAGGGGAACGCCTTTTCCTTGGCGAAGCAAGTAGCCTCGCCCTTGGTCTGCATGCTTCCCATTTCACTTTCTTATGCTACGAAATGTCTTTTCCTTGGTTGATTTCCATAGTCTTTTCCCGTGCAGACTCTCTTTTCTCAGTATCGGGCGCTCTGACTCCTCTTCTCTAAAAAAAGCAGAGTGTTCAAACTCCAGTGAGACCTGAAAAGGCTTCGGGATGCCGTAGTAGCCAAGAAGACGGAGCTCAGGGCCGTTATGAGGACCATCGAGATGGTCAAAGAGTGCTCGGATAAAGCAATGGTTCTTTAGAAAAAGGCCATTGAAACTCCCATTTTTCAAACAAAAATCCACCTAATATTAAACATCCAAATAAAACTCAAATTTTAAATAGAGTACCATGTAGTCTAATGATTATCACATATTTACAACTTATGCCACAAAATCTTAATTATGTCAATAAATATTATTACTCACCCTAATTATGATTAGCAATTAACCCCATATGGAAATTTTACCTTTCTTGTATGATAAATATTAGGAACATATATATATATATATATATATATATATATATATATATATGTTGTAGGCATAATTTACTGAACAATTATGAAGGCATTAGAGAGAGAGGGGGTGCGGCAATAGAGAGAAGAATAGATAGATGTGTAATTGTGAGGTGTGTGTTATTCCACCCCATTGTGCCTTTATTTATAGTAGTAGGAAGGGTAAAACCTTTCCCTTTAGGATTACAACATTTAATAGGTAATCTAATCCTAATAGGAATATAAGATACATTCCCAGATTTCCTAGGATTTACACAATCACATTCCTATTCTAAATAGGACTACAACACTCTCCCTTGAGTGTGTAAATACTCAAGTAAATGGCGCATCAAGTCTTCATTGATGAAGTACAGTTGATGAAGTCATCGGCACAATGGGCAAATGCGAGTCTCAAATCAATGGAAGAATGCATAAAAAGTAAAACTCACAAAACCTCGCTATGGTAAAACCCAAGATGGGAGAGAAACCCATAGTCTAAGGAGAAAAGTGAGAAGTTGCATTAAGTCAAAATTATACATCTTTTGGACGCAAGTAGAAGAGCTCTTAAGGGTATGATCAGCCCAGGATGGGTGCCTCGTTAAAACCTAGTTAGGTAGCAAAAACCCAGTGGGAAAAATGCTCCTAATCGTAAGGAAAAAGAGTACATTAAGATCAAGTGAGTATACTTCTGGATAGTCCCCCTGAGTTTGACATAACTTCCAAATGAGAACTACAAGCATTGCATATGAGTAGTTAGGCATACCAATTCCTCGGACAAGCTTTTGGAAGGTTGACTTCGGCAGTGACATCGTGTAGAGGTCGGCAAGGTTGTCTGGGATCGGTTTGCATGACTTCAATCTCCTGATGCTTTGCTGATGTAGATGTAGACGCAATATGTCTTAGTGTTGACTTCGTTGATGTATCATGGCTTGGTCGGGTTGATACATGTGGCATAATCTTCATGGATCGTTGTTGGGACTCAACGATGGATGAAAATATAACAAGTACTTCGAATATGCTCAACAAGAACTCCTAACCATGTCTCACTTGTGGCATAATGAAGTAAGGTGAGTCTTGGAACGATTCGAAGATTTCGCAACTAGGGTCATATCGTGGACCTCCAAGATATTGCGATATTCCTAACGGTAAAGACATAACCATTCGGGGATTTTACCTTGTGCGGGTTTGATAAGTAACCATCGTCAGCATAACAAACAAGGCAAGCATCATTTCGAGGATCAGAGGGGTTAGATCCGCTCAAGATACGTTGGAATTTGCCCACGTAATACCTTCAGGGTACGTCTTTAATACCAATTCAGTGGTTGCATGTAGGCGCGGTGCTGCATCTTTACCAAGATCAACAGCAAATGAGATGTCCTGTCTAAATATAATGAGCTAAGTACAACGAAGCGCAAAGTTGAACTTTTAGATATGGAATTTCGGATTCCATAGACTCTTCAAGAGTCTCATTTGCATATAACGTATGGACGATCATGGGTATACTCAAAGGTGACACATTCAGGGTGTAGTTCAACTGGTAGACCAAAATACCGTCAGAACAATGCTTCAACTTCAGGTCAAGGCATAAACGAGTTTTCTCAAGATCCTTCATCTCAAATTCCATCTTCATGTGCGAGATAGTTTTCTCAAGCTCTTCCAGAGTCTTAGTGAGATTCGTGTTAACGACAAAAACTGTAACTCTAGCAATTTGGAATAAGAATTCATAGTTTAACACGCAAGGGCATAATTCATATCCTTGACTGATCAAATAATCACTTAGACGGGTATACCACATTCGTCGGATTTTTCAATCCATAAGTGAACGCCTCAAAACGAGTTAAAAAGGTGTTTCGTGGTTTGGAACTATTTGAACCAGTCCATGTAATTCTTCTGGAACTTACACGTAAATCTCTGTATATATATCCCCATGGAGAAATACTAACCACATTTCATAATGCTGCTATCAATCACAGGGCGTTTTAAGAGAAACCTTGTGCCGTAAGGCGTGCATCATATCGCACTATTTCATTAATCTCATAACGTTTCATTTCCCACTTGTAACTCAACAGGGTTACCTTGGGCAGTGTAGGAACGGCAGGGCAGGTCCAATACACACTTTGGTAAGGAATTTGACCTGGATTGTAACTTTAGTTGTCCAATCAGTTCTACGTTGTCACTTAATCAACGGAACATGGTTCGATATCGTCGCTTTTCATTTATGTCGGTAGCTACCATATAAGTGAAAACATCATCGATGATAATCTCATTTCAATTCCATTTTGTCATCCAAACTAGTATACTGGACCAAGAACTTCAAGTCTCAGGAGTAATCCGGATTAATCTCATGAGATGCAAATGATTTGAGACAGCGATCGAGTTTAGATTCATTATCGTGCCGTGTCTTCCTCTTCTAGGGAAGTGAATCCTACGAACCGAATGATATGTCGTGCTTCAGGCCAAGACAGATTGATTGGCTATCCACCGGTGTACCGGACAGTCCAACATGAGCGTCCAAACCATTCAACAGGGGCGGCACACCCTCCAGGGATGTTGACTCGACGTCCGTTAAGTACGTCTATCCTTGCAGGCATGTTTGCAGCTGGTATATGATCTCGTCACTTTAGCTAGATCAAATGAATGCGTCTGGAGCAACATTCTGAAATCTAGAATTCATCGCACTTGCTTATCACACTTGTGCTGTATGTGGATTGAGATGAGACATAGTGGGCAACGTCCACGTAAATTCGCGCCATTCTACAGGAACGTTGACATTTTTATCTCCCCCTAATGGCGGGAAGATGGTCTTATTAAAGTGACAACCCGTAAATGAGCGGTAAAGAGATCGCGTGCAAGGGCTCAAATAGAGCTAGTGTGAAGGAGAATCATGATCGACAAAAGATTCCCATCCTTTTTTGAGGACCCAAGGTGGTATGTTGCGGCAGTGCAACTTAGCACATGGAATGCACACCCAAATGCGTAAATACGAAAATCGTCAGGTTTGTACCAGTAACCAACTTTAACGTCATATAGGTTGGGTGGCAATGGGCCTCAATGTGGACCAACATAACTACGTACAAGGATTGCATAGCCCTAGGCAGAAACTGAAAACTTGGTACGTTTACCAAAATTCGGGCGATCATTTAAATTGCGCTTTATGATCACTAGGCGAGGCTATTTGGGGTGAACATGGGAATTCGATGTTCAATTAGAAACCCAAAATACATGCAATACTTTATCGAAAACCGTCGATGTAAACACTCCTGCATTATCCAGTCTCCGGGACCTTAAGGGATAAGTAGGGTGGTTAACCCATAATCGGTTAGGAGGTTTAGCAGCAATGTGTATGGACAAACATGTGACCAGTTTGTCGATTCATCAACCAAAACCATAAATATTTATATGGTCCGCATTTTGGTTGGATTAGTCCACATATATTCCCTTGAATCCACTGCGAAAATGGAGTTGTTTCATATCTTTGCTAGGAATGATTTAGAAAATCAATCTCCCTAATGAGCCTGCTTGGCAAAGTGTGCTTGTAGGCACAAGATCCTTACTTCGGGTAAGGAGATGTGTTGTAGCATCATTGTTCGATCGAAGTGTCCCAAAAGGTCGTGCCAAAGCAAGTAAACTGCTCAATCACCAGGCTATAGGCCGGCCACATGTGGTGTATTCCCAGTTGGGAGACAACCCATTGGCCCCAAATCAAAGCTTCAGGCTCATTTTTGGAGGTGGTGCAAAGATATTTCACTCTATTTTCTTAAGTGGTTTCATTTATGATCATTGTCATCTCGAATATCCTTAAAAACTCAACATCATGGAAAATTTAAGGTCCTTTAAATGATAATTCAGTATCATTCATACAACGAGGAGCGTGCCAATGCTCTTAATCAGGTTGGATAGACCTGAAATCGTTGTTAGAGATGTGATTTAGGTGTAAAGTTAGTGTGCGTAGTACGTATTCATCCAGACAACTAACTTTCCCACATTCCTACCTAATCACGTGTTTAATTGAATCGGTCACATGTATTAAGAAACATGATTCAATTAACTCATATTCGAGGACAATATCAATAAGATTATCCATAAGTAAAACATATACCAAACTTGAATCCAAGAACATGGAAAAATGTTCACAAAGTAAACCAAAGTTACTTTGGTGGATTCGGCCAACAAGGCCATTCATGTCACAATTTTAATATTCCAACGATATTCGATGGAGCAAAATCAATCTCACATATTGACTACTAGAATGGTACTCCTCAACAACATTGGTAAGGGCACGAACATGTGCATAACCAATGGTCTATTCCATCAAGACGGAAGTAGATTCTGCAGGGTTAAGGTTTGGGAATATTATCTCGTATTCTTGAAGTTTTAGGTCTTGGGTGCCAAGGATCACGCGTCGGGCATGATGCCACACCTTGGCAGGCCCTGATTCTACCATATGTTTGTCAAAACAAACTCAAAATTGGATGGTGAGAGAGTATGTCATTCAGTGTATCCTTGCCGAAGCAGTGCATCACCATTTGGTAGGCTTTGACCAAATTGGGTCCATACCTTTCTCTCATGTTTGTGGTAGTAATCAGATCCGAGAATTTGATAAACTTCCGCTATCTACACTGCTGCTTCAGGGGCGAGTTAGAAACAAGGAAGGACGAGAAAAGTATTCTCTAGTCAAAATTCGATTAGATTTATAAACTTCAGAATTGTACTCATTCATGGACGCAATCATGGTTTGCTTTGGGCAATATCTTTCATGATTAGACGGTCTGTAGAAGCGAGCCAAAGAGCCATGGAATCCTCGTTCGGGAGGTACTTCTATTTGTAATGCTTTGAGCATAAGTCTTCGAATGAAGATCATGGCAGAGGCTTATTCAGCTCTTCCATGCCATTGTTGGCTTCAATGATTTCTCAGTTTCTTAATAGTCATGTGGAGATTCACATCTTGTACCCCACATAAAGTGGTTTCTATTAGAAACGTCCAAATTAGGAAAATCAAACTTGTGACGGTTCGACAATTCATTGAATTTGAGGGAACAAGATTGTGATTGGTGCTATGGGAAGGAATCATCCATAAGCATCAAAGTTAGAACATTCGAGTTCTAAGACATGGCATGAAAAACGTTGGTTTTTCATGGGTGTATTGTTTTATGAAACTTCTGGTTTCAAAGGCACTAAATTCGAAACTACAGGTTCGATTTAGTTTATGAACATTTAGTTCATAAAAGAGAGGTTCCTGCAAGAAACTCAGAATGCAATATACTAACTTAGTGTAGTGGATTTGAGTTGTCTTCGGGAACTCAAGTGTGAGAGCTTCGTTACTACGAAAGTATGTGACGGTTTAAAGAAGAGAAATAAATTATTGAATCGTTAATGTCCAAAAGTAACATTCAGGTCAATAATTTTGGATTCATTATCAGATTAATGGACTGCAGGTCACTTTTAATTAATTCAATAGATCGGGACCATTCATGGTCGATCGTAGAAGCAAAATAATATTAAAATAATATTATTGGATCGAAAATAGAGCCCCAAAAATAATTGGGCTTAATGCCGGGCGTTAAGAGGCATGGGTTGGGTGCCTTAAGCATAAGGCGAGGCCCAAATGTTCCTTTGGTGGTGGCTGTAGGCCACGGGTGAGGAATGGGAGACCCTAGCCGCAGTTGGGTTGTGTTTTGGGCCACAAGGGAGTGCACGAACAGGTCTAGCGCAAGCTGGCCTGTGGGTTGTCACGGGGATCCCAGCGAAGGCTGGTTGCGTGAAAGCAGCCCCATAGTGACTGCAGGTCACGGGCTTGGGTATGGGTGGCGCAGTGACAAGCCCAGCATATGCTGGCTATATGTATGTGGGCCAGAGCAACAAAACCCAGCAACCAAAAAGGTTGCAGCATGTGTATGGGAGGACAGCCCAGACAATTGGGCAGGTTGGATGGCTGCGGGCCAAGGCCAGTGTGCATAGGCTCAGGGCTACAGGCCCTACCAAGGTAAAATCCAGGCCTAGGCCTGGTGATTATTTGCACAATGATGGTGCGGTGGTGTGCCGCACCATGTCCTGATTCCCCCTTTTTTTTTTTCAAATCCTTTAGGGTTTAGGAAAACCCTAATATGCTTATAATTTCTTTCGATTCTTTGACTCACAAATTCCACATAGCAATTATTGCGTAATGCATGAAACAAATATATATATTGACAAATATATGAAACATATACAATATATATATCGGAAGGTAAATATAAATGTAGGGGTTCATGCATCATGGGGAATGTTTTCATGCTTCATGGGTCGTTTCAAATATCTTCCTTTATTTTAAGCGTACCTGAGTAGAAGAAAACAACAAAAGCCTTTGAATTTGTAGAAGATCCTTCTTGAAAGCTAGAATTCTCCAATGCGTTGTATTATGTTCAACACAGAAAAATTAAATTGAATCAATAGCATGTAGATCAATTTAATAAAATAATAAATTAATCATGAAAAGAATGATTAAAACGTAATACTCCCCAAATTGAAGATCAAACTCTCTTGTTAGCGTAGCGTCAAGAGCGTACTGATAACGTGTTGTAGGCATAATTTACTGAACAATTATGGAAGCCTTAGAGAGAGAGGGGGTGCGGCAATAGAGAGAAGAATAGAGAGATGTGTAATTGTGAGGTGTGTGTTATTCCACCCCATTGTGCCTTTATTCATAGTAGTAGGAAGGGTAAAACCTTTCCCTTTAGGATTACAACATTTAATATGTAATCTAATCCTAATAGGAATATAAGATACATTCCCAGATTTCCTAGGATTTACACAATCACATTCCTATTCTAAATAGGACTGCAACAATATACATATTAATTTAGCCATGTTAATAAACAATTATGGGTACATTTTTCGTATGGAGAAAAAAAATCCTTTGTACAATCAGTTATTTTGCATCAAATAATATTGTTTGATAAAACCAACAAAGAACCAATTAATATTCTTTTATGTTGTAGGTAAATTGTTTTACCTAGATTATTACATACATTAGGCATTTTTTGTTTGTTATTATATTTGCGTGACAAAAATAATTTATCTATATTTATATGTAAAATATAAGTAAATTAATTTTGAATAAAATAGCATTTATTTTGTAGGTAAATTAAAATAGTAGTTCCATTATTTTGGTAAAGTTAAACAGTGACTAAATTATTTCGTAAAAATTAAACCAAGACAAATTATCTCCATTAAAATAAAACAGTAGATATTCGACAAAAAGGAAATAAAAATAAAACAACAGGTACATTATTTTCTTATAAGATTAAACAATAGGTAAATTATATTGTAGGTACATTATGTTTGTAATAAAATATAAAGAAATTTGAAATTCATAAACAAAAAGTAGTAGATATATTATTTTTTTAATCAAATTTCCTTTATTTGTAGGTGAATTATTTTCATGCATTATTATATATATTGGGCACATTTTACTGATGTGCACAATAATTTACATATAGATAAATTTATTTTGAATCAAATAACATTTTTTATTTTATAGGTAAATTATTTTGCATGTATCATTACATACACAAGGCAAATTTATTACCAATACACATGTCCAAATAGTTTACCTATATTTAAATATAGGTAAATTATTTTATAGTGCTCTTTTAGATTTTCATTTGGTAAGAAAATAACAAGATTGAATTAAAATTGTCTAATTTTATGCAAATTTGAAAAACAAGTACAAAATCTTAAGGAAAGTATAACATTATTAGTTCTTTTTTGCCTTAACATACAATTTGTTATGATATATTAATATATTAATGCATTTTTTCCATTAATCTCTCCTTTCAAATCTGCATAGAATTAAATGTCTACATTAAAACTGTAATTATGGGTATTTTAGGCATCTGAAAAATGCAAAATGTGTAAGGCAAACCAAATTAATGAATTTGCTTATGTGGAGCCTAGTCATTGGGTTTTATTCAGATAAAAAAACTATATCGGATTTTATGTAAAGAAACTTGAGTTTCAGGGGCTAAATTCATATTTTCAGTAAAGCACAGTAATGGGCGCCTAGGGAGGCAGTTGAGCGAAGCTGCCACCAAGAAACTTCTGGCTGCTTTGGAGCTGGGTAAGGCTAAAGATACTGCTCGGGTTGAGGGGAGAACGAGCCAACTCTTGTGCTTCCGGCTGACCCGTCGAGTGTTCTTGATGATCAAGCCGACCCAGTAACTCCACACTTAACAGCCGCAGACTCCTTGGCTGTCGACTACGCAATAGTGACGACAGGACCAAACCAGCCGTAGACTCTTTGGTCGTCGATCTAGCAGCCGCAGCTGGCAAGAGACCAAACCACCTCCGTCAACATAATTTTTGTGCTTTTAGTTTTTAAGTGTTTTGTGACGAAACGAAAAACTTTAAGTTTGTAATAATTTTTTCTTTTTATTGGACAAGGTCTTTCAGGGGTTAATTTTAAATTTTTTTATGAAGCGTATTTTGCTTTATCTTTTAACATGGTTGGATGTTTGATAGGACATGGCTTATTCTGAGTCA
This sequence comes from Malus sylvestris, assembly GCF_916048215.2. Classification (NCBI taxonomy): domain Eukaryota; kingdom Viridiplantae; phylum Streptophyta; class Magnoliopsida; order Rosales; family Rosaceae; genus Malus; species Malus sylvestris. The sequence goes on along the minus strand of NC_062270.1, from coordinate 11,721,871 downwards.
TAACAGTGATGATTGGTTTAAATTTTTGAGTAATTAGTGGTCAGACGGATGTGTTTTTGCAAGTTGTTTAGTGTAGTAAGGGACCAAAATGCCTCTACAACATTTAGCTAGCTTCTGATCCAAAATGTGAACTTCTTTCAAGCCGAGTTCTTCCAAAAAACCTTCATGTTCACCTTCCTTTGAGCGGCCTCAACTGACACACCTCGACCTGGAATGTCCACCTGGACTTCGAATCGGGCTATGCTCAGGGCTATCTCTGAGATTTCGGGGGCCCTATGCGAAATTCATAAAAGGGGCCCTTCTTATAAGACATTTAAAAAAAAAAAATTGAACAATGTATTTATGCTAAAAAGCAATATCGAAATAAACTTTAAAACTAACTAATCATCTGTTTCTAAATATTATTAAATGTAAAGAAAGCTACAAAATAATCATAGTCCTAATAACTAACAATAAGTTCAATCTAAAGAAACAAAATAAACAAAACTTAAAAAAGTCTAGCACTGAAGCTTCACTTAAATATGGCTCTTCGTGCATTCTTTGCTGCAAAATCATCAATTAAATCTTCATAATCAATTTTGTCTAAAAAATCACTTTCAATCGATATCAAAGCTAGTCCATTTAACCTTTCCTGCAACATGGTTGACCGCAAGTATGATTTTAATAACTTTAACTTTGAGAAACTCCTTTCTGCAGATGCAATGATAACAGGTATAGTCAACAAAATTTTGTATGCAATGTTTGCAATCGTTAAACAACGCATCCTCTTCAAGTAGTTCAATATGTCAATGGATGTCTTTATTTCTTTTGGAAAACGCTCTCGCAAAAGCTTCAACTCTACTAATAATGCATCCCCATCAACATCAAAGAGCTCATCTTTCTTGAGAAAGTTTTGAAGCCAATCACAACAATCTTTTAATTTATCATTGTCTATCGAATTCAACCGTTCTGAAGTGAACCAAAACCCAAATATATCATCATACGCTTGATATTCTTCAAACCTTCTCTTCACTAAACAAAGAGCTTGATCTATTATATACAAGAAGTAATGAACCCTAAAAGATTCATCCGCTGATTGTTCAATTGGTTGGGATGATTCACCTTCATTCTCATCAAAATGTCTTTTTCTACGAACTTGACGTTTTTTTTAAAACACGGGATCAATTTTCATTTCAATAGCAAGTTTTTTAGCATTAATCATAACCTCCGTAAATCCAGTTTCTCTGTACTTTTCAAAATAAGTGATCAATCCTTGTACTTGTTCTATAGCAACATCAATAAGCATGTCTTTAGATTGCAAATCTTTGCTAACCTCATTAACAGCAACCAATATTTCATACCAAATAGTCATGCCCAATAAAAACTCAAAATTCCCAATGTCGTATGTTGCCAAAGATTTAGCTGCACTTCTTGTTACTAAGTCATTGTCACTTTCTGCTAATTGGAGTAAAGCTTTTTTTATTTATAGAGGTTGGGATTGAATTGCTTTAATACTTGCAACACGGTTTTCCCATCGTGTGGCCGACAATGATTTGAGAGTCAGTACTTTTATATTTTCTTTCAAAATCAGCCATCGTTTTGTAGAATTTGTGAACAAGCTGTAAATATGTTGTACTGTTCCAAAGAAGTCTTTCGCTTTGCCACAAGAGTTTGCCATATCACAAAGCCTTAAGTTAAGACTATGGCAACCACATGAAGTGTAAATTGCCTTAGGATTTATATCCAAAAGCCTTTTTTGTACACCTTGGTGTCTCCCTCTCATATTTGATCCATTATCATAACCTTGCCCTCTTACATCATCAATATCAAGATCAAGAACTTTTAATGCATTCTGCAACTCTTCAAACAGTCATTCTCTTGCTATGTTATTCACAATTAGATATTGCAAAAAATATTCTTCTACTTTTATTGGAGTACTATTCATATCCACTGTGAAATCCCATTCCTGGATTTCACTGTTATAATCTATGTATTTGTATTATTGAGATTTTAGATTGTTTTTCAAGAATTTATTTTAATTTGTTTGAAATTAGATTTTAATTAAATTAGTTTCGAAGTTTGAAGTTTGGAAAATTAATTGTTTAAAATGAGTAGACCATTCGAGGTCACAAGTTATATTTTCAAATAGAGATCGATCTCATGAACGCATAGGCGAAAATCGTTTGTGAAATGGAGTTAGAAGAAATTAGAAACGTTTTAGTGGTTGGGAAATAAATAAATAAATGCTTAGAAGCTGCCAAGTGGCAACAAGGGAGAGGGGAGAAAGGAGAGAGTGTGGGAGAGAAAAGGTGAGGAGGAGAACAATCAGAAGAAAAAAAAAAACAAAGGAGGGGAAAGGAGAGAGACCCGAAATGGGTCCTTTTTGACCCAAGAATAATCATTTTTGACCCGACCATATCTCCTTCATATGAACTCCGTTTTGGGTGATCTTGGTGTCCATGGAAAGCCCTTGACGAGCCCTACATCCTGGTAGTGTTAGATTTCCCAATTTCTTTCCCATTTTTCCAATTCAAAGCCACAAACCCACAGGTGTTCCGGCAGCTTTATCCCATTTCCCGATGGCTCCGAAAAGTTTCACCGTCCATGAACATGGCCAAAAGACTTCCCTCAACCTCAAGAACAAAGCCCAAGCAATGTTGGAGGCGTCGGAGTTCGATTGGAAGCCAAATCAAAGCACACCATTTTCTAGGGTTTCGGCGGGTTTGAGTGAAATTGAAGTGTTTCCTAGCCAAATTGGACTTGACCACAGGTATAAATTTTGTTCTACTCTTTGAGATCTTCATTTCTATAATTTTTGGTAATTTTTAAAAATAGTTGAACTTTCCGGCAAGTTGGGGCGGCCGACCGCCACCCGTGGCGGCGCATACGGCGGCGGCCTGGCCAGTGGGTCGACTATGTCCTTTTAAGTTCAATTCGATGCTCTTATTTTATAATTGATATTCTTATGATATGGTTTGATTATTTGAACCTAATTTCATTACGATACGTGGTTAGGTAAAAAAATATGAATCAACAATCCAATCGTTGGATCGTCACCAAATCTTAATGCGTGATAGAACATAACATTTTTGGATCATAGAAACTTACGGATCGAGAATCCGACGTACGGATCTTCCCTAATTGGATTTCTAAGTTTGTAAAATTAAATGTTGACCGCCACTTGAATTGTGAAATTGGCAAAGATCCGACTATCGGATCGTGTTGAGATTTTAGTATGTTATTATTTGAGCATAATGTGGACTTTGGAAAGTTACGGATCCAAAATTCAATGTGTGGATCTTCCGGATTGAATTGTGTAGAATTGTGGACCCTACCTTTGACTGAAAGTTGACTTTTGATCAACATGTCTCGAAACGTCCTAATTACTAAAATTAGTACTACAGGGGACTAAGTGAAGTCTAGTGGGCCTACATTGGTTAAATAGCGACTTGAATATATGAAATATGATTATTATCTTAGTTTCTTATATTAGTATAATTTTATGAATTGGTCTTATAAATATGATTTCTATTGAAATGTGAATTTTATATATTTAGCCATAGACCTATGCTAATTAAATATGATTTGGCTTGTGTATTGATGATGTTTGTGATAAACATGTGTTTAATTAACTTTTAATAATGTGAATGATAATTATGAAGAATGTTATGACAATTATGGGATCTAAATATTGTTTGATAATTATTTGGATATGATTGCCAACTGAATACTTATTTGAACTTGGCACTATTACCTAGCATGAGATGGAGATGAAATTCAGGAGATGAGTTAGGTACTTTATTAGATTTTTAGTAGAATTAGTAATTGAGGGAATTCCTTGTTTTGTGCTCTATATGACTAGATGTTGGTTGATATGTAGAGTCGATAGCATGTATGCGTATAATTATGTATAAGGTGTGATGATGAGACTGCACCATGTAGACGTGGTGCATGGCTGGTCCTGCTTGGTTAATCCGCGTTGGGGAGTCACTATCTACTTGGTTATCTTGACCCTGCTTGGTTAACCCGTGTTGGGGGGGGTCACTAATGGTCCTTCTTGGTATATCTACGTTGGGGGACCATATGCATTCTAGAAGTGAGAAGGATTAGTTGTACTTGGTACATTTGATGGAGGAATGATATGCTTGTTTGGATTCCATTGAGTGATGGTCCGAAATCCTTTTTATTCTGCGATTCCGTTGAGTGATTGTCTGGAATCGTATCCACTCGGATTCCATTGAGTGATGGTCCGTAATCCCTTTTATTCTGCAATTCCAGTGAGTGATGGTCCGAAATCGTATCCACTTGGATTCCGTTGAGAGATGGTCCAGAATCCCTCATACTCTGCGATTCCGTTTAGTGATGGTCCGGAATCGTATCCACTCAGATTTCGTTAAGAGATGGTTCGGAATCCCTCATACTCTGCGATTCTGTTGAGTGATAGTCCGGAATCGTATCCTGATTTGGATTACGTTGAGTGGTCTGTTATCCCTACTCTTGCTCATTTCCATAAGTTAGACTTGTTCCCTGGATTCGAGTGAATGGGATATACCCACAATAGATCTTGTGAATATAAATTAGATTTATCAAGTTATTACTTGAAATCCAAGCAGGGAACTATGTAGAAGTCCTTTATTAATTTTGTGCATTGAGGTGTGATCTGATTGACTGATTAACTTAATTAAATGTTAATATCGTGCCTCCTTGATATCATGGAATGGGTTACTTGAGATGATTTTGGAAGGATGTTGAATATGATTGTTATTAATATGATCAGATCAATGATTAATGCGACTAGAGGATACTATTGTACTGTGTTGATTCTTTGATATATTACATGATATGAATAGCGATTTTATGTTGAAACATAATGATTTATATGATGGATGAAATAGAAACCTTGATTGTCATGCGGGTTGTTATGTAGTTTGAATCGAATAATTCATGCTTGTTAAGTCCAAATGTTTGATTGAGGAATGTTATGCATTTTGGCTTGAATAGACTGTGTTATATGTCCAGTTATAACGAAGTTGAACTACGAATGGCTTGATCCCTATTGAGGGGACGTAGGCAGTCTAACGAGGAGGTTAGATGCAACTATAAAGTATAAGAAAAATTATCACGAAATTCGAATCTTGAGTTGTGCATTGTCCATATCCCGGAAGGCGGGGTATGTGAGTGATACGGGTATTTTGTAACGTCAAGTGTCGATCCTGGACGTATGTCGGGATCGGGGCGTGACATCCACACATCTTATGATCAAGGTCATTTGTTCTTGGTGGCTAAAATCAGGAGTACAATCAAGTATCACGGTAAAATATTTAGCTTCTTTGACTTTTTGAATGATTGCAGCTTTGATTTCACAAGATATCAACAATATTAACTCATTCTTCATGGTATGACTAAGATAATGATAACAAATCTCATTATTTTGGAAGCATTAAAGATGATTCTTTATCAATGGATCAGATTCAGCTATCATTTGAACTAGGCCCATAAAATTTCCATTACTTTCTTGATAAAGCGTATCGTTATTTCCACGAAAAGCCAGTGTGTGTTTAGCTAAATATTTTACAATGGAAATCAACCTTCGTAATAACTCCCTCCAATGCTCTTTTTCTTTCTTAATCTGGTCTTGCACAACTTTGTCAATTGTTTCATTTTTCTGCAACCTAAGACGCAAATCAATCCAAGTGGTCATGTTCGAGATGTGATCAAAACTGTTTTCATGCTCTTTAAGCCTCATATTGAGATGTGTCCAATCTTTGTAGCCCTCATTTGCTAATTGACCTTTGAGAGGCCATTTCTTGAACAATTTACAACAAAAACAGAACACTTTATCAACATCCTTTGAATAGACTAGCCAATCTTTATCATGTTTCGCTCCATTGGATAAGTATCGAGTGTAAAAGGCTGCATTAAAACGCCTATTAAACTGATCTTTAGGACCTTTCTCAATTGATGGATCTCTTGCAGGACCTTATCAATTCATTTGGGATCAAGACTATCCCAAATTTGAGGATCATAAATGTTTGAGGGAATGGACTCACTCGGTTGATCAGTGACTATAGGAGCATCCTCATGATTATCATTCTCATCAAGGTCATCATCAATTTCATCTTTGCCCAAATCATCAACTAATTTCTCATTGTCATCCTATTGTTCCGTAATTAAATCATCAACTGAACTTTGTGGTTCTTTTTCTTTCAAAAAGAACCTATCAATAGCTCCTTTTTGAGACTGAATCATTTGTTCAACTTTTCTTTTTCTTTGACGCTTCAAGTAGCCAGATGGATACTTTCTAGTAGGTGCCATCTTTTATATCTCAAACAAGATCGCAACAAAATTATAGTAAGTATGAACAATGAAACTTGATAGTCCGTAATACGTGTGCGTCTAGCAATTTTTTGTGACTACTCTTCTCTTGATTTTGTCCTGAAAAGTACAAAAGCAAAAAAAAATCATTATAGATGAGAAATACCCAAATCTTCAAATTTTGAGTCAATATACTTAAATTAGTCAATATCTTATTTTGTTTGAAGTCTACATCACTCTGATTAGTTGAATTGTCTTCATGATTTGGAAGTTTCTCTTTAATTTCATAAATTTATATATTTGGGTTTAATAATTTGTGGGAAATATAACAATGGGACGAAGAGAGAAGGGAATTACACTGGGAGTCTGGGACGTTCACACTGGCACAGGGTTCTGTTGCTCTGCGCTAAATTGTTTGCCTCTGTAGTAACCGTAGTCTGGTGTGAAAAGAAGAAAAGTGGAATGTAGTGATGAGATTTTGGCGTGAGAGAAGTAGTCTATCTCTGAATATTGAATTGTTTGCCTCGGCAGTGGGGTTCTCCACTTTAATTGATTAACTTTTCCCATTGTTAATTATTATTTTATATATTTTCATACTAATAGTAGTAGTCTGATGGCTTTTAACCTTTTAGCCTTTTAGGTAGTAGTTTGAGTCTGACTCTGATGGTTTTTAGGTAGTAGACTAGTAGTCTAATGGCTTTTGGGCCCATCAGATTTTTATACGTATATATTTTGATTTGATTAGTATTTCTATATTATTTTTATATATTATTATATATACATTATTATTATTATATTCAATAAAAAACATTTTTGGGGGCCCTCAAAATTTTGGGGCCCTGTGCCATAGAACCGGTCGCACTCCCCCAAAGCCAGCTCTGGCTATGCTGGCCGACACCCAGAATGTGACGAAGCCATAAAGTGTAGTGAGGTGAAAAATGTGAATAAAGTTAAACCTAAAAGTGCATAAATGCAAGAGTGCACATGTGAGCATGATTGAAATCATTTTATACGTGATATCAGAGCATAAGCATAATACAGTAAAAGTAGAATGAGAATTATACCATTGAATGTAGAATCCTCGTCGACACAAAAGCTCTGCCACTAAAACCTGGAGGGGCGAAAAACAAGAGTGAATGGGCATAAAATAAAGCTTTGTAAAACCTTTTCGAAAACCTAATAACCCCACGTTATAAAACAAGTATAGTTTCCAAATATAACATACTATGTATAATATGAAAATACTTACTATAAACAGTGCAATCATCGAAAATTCAATATTTCATAATATTTCCGCATATAAAACATATAACATCCGCTAATCACAATATCTCAAATAAATGAACTTATACTATCGGGTTCTCATTGATGTATGCTAACATACGAGTTCATGTAGAGGTATTCTGACATTAACATGACTGAGTGTAATTTGATATACGCTCTAGTACTACAATCACGTGAAGATTGCCGCTATGCGCATCAAGTACGAGTCCTAATTGCCTATAGCAATCTAGGATAGGATTGGCACCTACAATGGATCCCAGGTGAGTGTGTGGTGTGATGTGAACATACACGTGAAGCCTGGCCTTAGCTCGAGCGAGTATAAACACCAGTGTAGCATGCATATGAGCAGTAATATAAATATGATCATACTACGAAAATTTCGTAATTCACAACAATAAATAATAATATTTGTAACCTAAATATATTTATAGCATCGCATCAAAATATGTATAAACATGCATCCCATAGAATTCTTGAGAATTTCATAAATTTCATCAATACGCTAATTCTTCAAACGTTGGTCTAATTAAGGTATAATGTAGAAGTTCTTTGTTAAGTATATATGAAAACTAAATAAATATATGATATTTTAAAGTAAAGATCTACTCACAAATCATGTCGTCGGGTCGAACCTACCTCACGGGCATTGAAGATTCTTGCAATGCATTTCACCTAAAAATGAAACCATTTACGTAAATATAACGTACTAACTTATATATGGATGTGAAGTTGGGAATGAGGGGAATTGATATATACCTACATGGGACCAAATCGTGGCCGAAAATATCATCTGAAAATGATCAAATAGTCACTGATTTTGACAGAATCTGGGGAACTTTTCCTTCTAGTCGTGTTTTTGTATCAAACTTCACCAAATTAGACATCATGCATCTTAACATTGCTTCTAAATCACGAAGGAGGAATAGCTAAGGTGACCAACGGCTTACCTTGGTCGGAACACGAGAACCTGCTAGGAAAATGGCATAGTGTGCACGGACGGTGAGAGAACAGACGAGAGAGAGAGGTGGTGAGTTGGGTGCCTTTCCATAGAGGTGGTGACTTTCTGGTGAAGCTTGACGTTGCACCATCTCTGTGCTTGCCGAGGAATAAAGGAGAGAGATGAATGTTAAAATAAGAGAGAGATATAGAGAGAGTGAAAGAAATGAGAGTTGAAAAAGAGAGAGATCCAGGAGATTAGGGGACACGAAAAAGAGGGAAAAAGTGGGGTGTAAGCTCTACTAGCTCACAACACAAGGTAACAAAAGACAAAACATAAAATATCTCCCGTGAATATGAAATTACGAAAACGCCTTTTCAGTTCGTAGTTCCATAAAATTTTAACCGTAACTTCAATTTTGATTCATCTTATGACCACGCATTCGTACCATCGAGTACTTTGAGAATACGATAAAATAATAGATCATACGCTTCAAAAAATGACGATCAATGAAAATCAACAATCTTGCCTTTAAGGGCATTTTTGTCAATTCACTCTTAAAATTAATAAAATCATAAAATTAGTGACGTGTTGTTACATCAACAACTAGTTATGGGTCAAGTTATGTACCATTTGTCCTTTTTCGATATTCTATCATTTATTCTCCATCTTCCCGACCTACATGTTTTTAGCTCCGAGAACTTGGCCCCACGTCGTGGTCATTGCGAAACTCTGCCTTTTATTTTTCCTACTTTGGTGTTATCCGCCTTAGACAGGCTAATAGAGTCTTTCCTATAGAGTTTAATTCACACATTAACTGCTGCTCGGAGTAGGTGCTTCAAACTGGGTCTTCCTTAACTTGCCACCGTGTTCTTTTCGTCCAAGGTAATGCTTCTAGGCAACCTTTCCACTCGAATGAGCAATCAGGCCGTTCAACAAGTATTGGGATTTGGTGCAAGCAACCCTCCAAGCATTCGTACGAATCCATCGGTCGTTACCTTGGTCTTCACTTTTACTGCTGATGCGTAGCACACTATTGTTAGCACCTAATTACCTCTGATCATTCCTACCTTCCTAAGAATCAGGAACTTCATCATTAACATCCTTTGATTAATGGTCATGTCTATCTTGATGAGAAACGGTCGTCCAAAGTTAACATTGTAAGTTAAAGGGCAGTCTAGAATTGTGAACCTAATTGTTAAGCCGGCCCTTCTAGGATAACCTCTGATTGACATCGTAAGGTTTGTTTCTCTGATTAGGTGTACTAGAATGTCCCAGAATGATATAAGAGGTTCTATGTTTTCGCACAAGAGATCGATGTTGACCTCTAGCTGATCGAAGGTCGAGAAGAATATGATATTTACAAAGTTACTAGTTGTTAAAGTTGTTAGGTCTCCTAGTTTTTAGGATTTGTTTTAAGTAATGGTGAATAATCCCTATTCTTGAGGGATACGTTTGTTGCATTATCTGTTTAAGACTTAGTCATATACCACGATCCTAGGGTTGTAAATCATGGGATGTTATTTCTCTTTCAGTTTATTTTGTAAAGCTATTATATAGCAACTGCAACTCTTTGAATTCAATAAGAAAGTACTCCCTGCATCTGAGTGTTATCAAGCTATTACTTTGCAAGTTCTTTGTTGCTCTCTTGGTTTTGACATCTGGTATCAGAGCCCCATCACGGGGCCTGACCAAAAGTTTGAAACAGGAGTGTGAAGAAGCTTCGACATGGCAACTGAGAACAGTTTTGTGCAGCCAGCTATTCCGAGGTTTAATGGGCACTACGATCATTGGAGCATGCTTATGAGAACTTTCTGCTGTCCAAGGAGTATTGGAGCCTGGTGGAAATTGGGATTCCTGCAGCAGCAGAAGGAACGGATCTCACTGAAGCACAGAAGAAAACAATTGATGATCAAAAGCTGAAGGATTTGAAGGCGAAGAACTATCTATTCCAAGCCATTGATCGATCAATTTTGGAGACAATCTTGAAGAAGGATACTGCAAAAGATATTTGGGATTCGTTGAAGCAAAAATATCAGGGCACAACACGAGTTAAACGTGCACAGTTGCAAGCTCTTCGCAAAGAGTTTGAGATGCTTCATATAAAGAGTGGAGAATCGGTGAATGAGTATTTTGGAAGAACTCTCATCACAGCCAACGAGATGAGAATTCATGGAGAAAGAATGGAAGACGTGATAATCATTGAAAAGATCCTGCGATCCATGACTCCAAAGTATGATTATATTGTGTGCTCCATTGAGGAGTCGAATGATTTGGATTCTTTGTCCATCGATGAACTTCAAAGCAGCCTCTTGGTGCATGAACAACGGATAAGCCGACATATTATAGATGAACAAGCATTGCAAGTCACTCACGGAAGAGGTAGAAGAAGGGGTAGGTTTGGTTATGATAAATCTACCCTAGAGTGTTACAATTACCATGAGCTTGGGCACTTTCAGTGTGAATGTCCCAAGAAAGTAAAAGATTCTAGGGCAAACTTTGCAGAGACAAGTGAAGAGTTGCTGCTGATGGCATATGTGGATGTCGACAAATCTGATAAAGATCACATTTGGTTCCTGGATTCAGGTTGTAGTAACCATATGTGTGGCATAAGGGAAATATTTTCTGATTTGGACAGCAACTTCAAGGAATCAGTGAAGCTTGGGAATGATTCAAGTCTTACTGTGCTAGGAAAGGGTAATGTTCAAATGGAGGTAAAAGGAATTGTGCACATAATCACTGGAGTTTTCTATGTCCCAGAGTTGAAGAATAACTTACTGAGCATTGGCCAGCTACAAGAAAAGGGCCTTGTTATGCTTATGCAATAAGGAAAATGCAAGGTCTTTCATCTTGAGAAAGGCCTAATCATGGAGACAGAAATGTCGTGTAATCGAATGTTCGCTGTACTTGCATGATGTTCACCAAAGGAGCAAAGGTGTTTTTCGTCCCTGACTAATGACCAATCTCAACTGTGGCATTGTCGATACGGACATCTCAGTTGGAATGGTCTCAAAATTCTCCAAGACAAGAAGATGGTTAAGGGGCTACCTCAGTTCAAAGCTCCAGTAAACGTATGTGAAAACTGCTTGGTAGGAAGACAAGCTCGAGACCCATTCCCAAAAGAAAGCATATGGAGAGCTTCTGCGACTCTTCAATTGGTGCATGCAGACATATGTGGACCGATAAATCTCATCTCATCCAGAAAGAAAAGGTATCTCATCCCCTTCATCGATGACTTTAGTAGAAAAACTTGGGTATATTTTTTGGTGGAAAAGTCAGAAGCATTTGTTAGCTTTAAGACCTACAAAGCTAGGGTTGAAAAAGAAACTGGGATGTTTATTAGAAGTCTTCGCACTGATCGTGGAGGTGAATTTACATCACAAGAGTTTACTAATTTCTGTAAAGTCAATGGGATTCAAAGACAATTAACGGCTGCGTACACTCCCGAACAAAATAGGGTAGCGGAAAGGAAAAATCGAACTATCATGAACATGGTTCGAAGCATGCTTGCTGAGAAGAAAATTCCAAAGATTTTCTGGCCCGAGGCAGTAAATTGGATTGTGCACATTCTAAATAGAAGTCTGACATTTACCATGAAGAACAAAACTCCTGAAGAAGCTTGGAGTGGATATAAACCGCTTGTGGATCACTTCAGAATTTTTGGATGCATATCTCATGTGCATGTACCTGACAGCAAGAGAATCAAACTTGATGATAAGAGCCTCAAATGTATATTTTTTGGGGTAAGTGAAGAGTCTAAAGCTTATAGGCTATTTGATCTTGTCTCTCAGAAAGTTATCGTGAGCCGAGATGTAGTTTTTAATGAGAACCAAAGCTGGAACTGGAATGAAAGTCATGAGGAGGAAATCTTGGCTAATCTTGAATGGGAAACAGAAGAGGAAGAAGGTACAGAAAAAAGTAACAGTGAAGATGAATCTGCAGTGAGCGTTGTCAAAGAAACTCTTGGGGATGAAAGAGTAATTGAAGGTGACTCTTCTAATATGTTGGCAAGTGGAAGCCCACCACGTGAACCTCGGATAAGAAGAACACCAGAATGGATGAGGGATTATGTGAGTGGTGAAGGACTCTCGGAGGAGGATGACGTGGACGTGAACTTGGCTCACTTGGCATTATTCACGGATGTTGATCCTATTTCCTATGAAGATGCAGTGAAAAGTAAAATATGGAGGCAAGCTATGGATGCAGAAATGAAAGCAATTGAAAGGAATGATACATGGGAACTGACCGAGCTACCACCTGGAGGAAAAACAATTGGCGTGAAATGGGTTTTTAGAACAAAACTCAATGAGAATGGAGAAGTGGATAAGTACAAGGCTCAGCTAGTCGCAAAAGGGTACAGCCAACAGTACGGAGTGGACTATGCTAAAGTGTTTGCACTTGTGGCTCGCTTGGACACCATACGAGTTGTACTTTCACTTGCTGCATAGAAAAATTGGATGATCTATCAGTTAGACGTCAAATCTGCCTTTCTACATGGAGAGTTAAATGAGGAGGTGTTCGTTGCACAGCCACCTGGTTATGAACAGCAAAGGCACGAGCAAAAGGTGTACAGGCTTAAAAAGGCTTTATACGGTCTTAAGCAAGCTCCTCGAGCTTGGTATAGTCGTATAGAGTCTTATTTCATACGAGAAGGGTTCAAGAAGTGTCCATATGAGCATACTTTGTTCATAAAAACAATGAATGAAGGTATGTTAATTGTTTGTCTCTACGTTGATGATCTTATATTCACTGGGAATGATGAAAGTATGTTCAAAGAGTTTAAACAATCTATGATGGTTGAATTTGATATGACTGATCTTGGGAAAATGAGTTATTTTCTTGGCATTGAAGTATTGCAAAAGACAGATGGTACTTTCATTAGCCAACGAAAATATGCTCAGGAAGTATTGGAAAGGTTTAATATGGATCAGTGCAATCCGGTGCATAACCCAGTGGTTCCTGGTTTCAAACTTGTGAAGGATGAAGATTGAGTGAGAATTGATAGCACACTCTACAAGAAAATTGTGGGGAGTCTCATGTACTTGACTGCCACGCGTCCTGACCTGATGTTTATAGTGAGTTTAATCAGCAGGTACATGGAACGTCCCACTGAGATTCACTTACAGGCAGTAAAAATGGTGCTACGGTATTTGAAGGGAACACTCAACTTTGGCATGTTTTACAAGAAGGGAGGAGAAGAAGAACTAGTGGGCTATACAGACAGTGACTATGTAGGAGATCAAGATGACAGAAGAAGCACATCGGGTTATATGTTCATGATGGGCTCGAGAGCAATATCTTGGTCATCGAGAAAGCAACATGTGGTTACTTTCTCTACAACTGAATCAGAGTTCATTTCTGCAGCCTCGAGCTCTTGTCAAGCAGTGTGGTTGAGAAGGATTTTACAAGAACTTAAACATGTTCAACACAAAGCTACAGTGGTGTATTGTGATAATGTTTCTGCGATTAAACTTTCCAGGAATCCGGTGATGCATGGTCGTAGTAAGCATATTGACGTTCTGTTTCATTTTCTTCATGATCTCATCAAGGAAGGAGTTGTGGATTTGGTTCAGTGCTCTTCTCAGGAGCAAGTTGCTGATATTTTAACAAAACCATTGAAGCTCAATGTGTTCACAAGGTTGCGTGGGCTGATGAGAGTAATCTCATATCCAGGTGTAAACTGATTACTATCAGTATTCAGTTTAAGGGATGATGTTAAAGTTGTTAGGTCTCCTAGTTTTTAGGATTTGTTTTAAGTAATGGTGAATAATCCCTATTCTTGAAGGATACGTTTGTTGCATTATCTGTTTAAGACTTAGTCATATACCACGATCTTAGGGTTGTAAATCGTGGGCTGTTATTTCTCTTTCAGTTTATTTTGTAAAGCTATTATATAGCGACATCAACTCTTTGAATTCAATAAGAAAGTACTCCCTGCATCTGAGTGTTATCAAGCTGTTGCTTTGCAAGTTCTTTGTTGCTCTTCTTGGTTTTGACACTAGTGTCAACAAAGACTTGCAGAACCTCACAGTTAGCTATCTTTGTCGAGATGAGCAGGGGGTCATCATGGGGTTGCAGGACTCCGAATCCATCCTTTTAATTAAACATGACAGGCTATTTTGACAATCTTTTAAGCTTCGAGGGTTGGCTTACCTCTTTGACCAAGTAGGAATGCGAAGTTGCTTAGCACGACACCCGAGCATAAGCCTTCTTATCTCGGTTAGAATTATCTGTTAGTGAAGAGCGTCTGGACAAAGTCTAGATCACTTTTCTTCTTACCGGATCATAATTTGCAGTGGCACCCAATGCCGAGATAACACTTAGGTTGGGCCGAGGATCTATTGGCTACATATTCTATAAATCGCCATCAAACGAGTGGTTATAAGTCATCCTTATGATCCATGTAGTTGTTGACAACGTGGCCGTGGTCTCTCTGATACCGACAATACTTTTGGTATCATCTTTTTGCCTGCGAAAATCATTTTCACCCTTCAAGTGGTAGGGAGTTAATGTTTCACAAAAGGGAACATCTCCCTCTAAGACGTATTCATGAGGGTATATGACTTATAACTGTCATGTCGCTCAGAATGACTCTTTGTGTTGGGCTAGTAATTCTTATACTTTTTTTTCTTTTTTGACGGGCAGTCATACAAAACTTCCTGATTGGCTTTAGGCAACATGCTCGTCCTTAGCCGACATGCTTGGCCTATTAATCCTTGTTGATGTGGCAGTTATCTATATCCTTGTTTTGTTAATCCTTGTCTTGTTAAGTTGCTCAGCTCAGGAGTAATTGGTTAACTCATGGAGCAAATTCCTGAAAGTTTTGGGGGGATTCTGAGTTAGATGGAAGTAGAAATCGCCACCAGCAAATCCTCCATGAAGGCATTATTTCGTCGCCTTATCACATCTTTTGTGTTCGGGCAAGAAATCTGGCTAGCGGCTATTCCTGGCTTGAGCACACAACTCCCCGAGGAGTTGGCACTTTGGTTGATTGTCGGGCTCCTGCTTGTCGCAATGCTATAAGAGGAGAACAAAGTTAGTTCTAAAAGGTGCCTTTGTAGGGCCTTAAGTGTAAGCCTTGAGGCTCACAATCAAACCAACTAAGTTTTGAGGCGTGCCGCTGCCATCTCTGTATGGCAGATGTAAAACAAGTGTGTTTTAAGCTGATTCCTTGCGCCCCAAGTTATTTCTAACTTCAAGTCTACATTAAGTTCTTTTCCATGCCTTAAGATCAATGACTTTTAGTTATTTTGTATGCTTAAAGGGTAAAGGTCCAAATCTGATCAAGTCATCAATTTAACTCATTTTAATCTTCTTGTGACGACCAAACCATTAAGTGAACCAAATCTAAGAACTGATGGGGCTTTGGGTCATCAAAAGACTGGAAATAACTTGAATACAAACCGGGGAATGCATTATAACACCAGATCTATTAATTGAAAGACAAAACAAAGAGAGTCGGGCAAGATTTCACCTTGTCGGGCAAGGTTAAACGTCTTGCAGTCTCTTCTCTTTACATTTATAAAAGCATTGAATGCTAAAGGGGATAACTGGTAAAGAGTTTATACAAGAGAGATCGATACTATAACATATAGGAAAATGTAGCAAAGCTTTTACATGGACAAAAGATATCCTTCTAAGGAAATCTAAGGCTAAAAGGGTGCAGAGTCTAGATAAAGCACGACTTTCTGGGTATTTGCTTAACTGGGAGATAAGTTGTATGTTTGTTTGTTTGATTGATTGAGTGTCTTTGTCTCTGAGCCCTTTTCCCCCTTTTATAGGCAAATTAGTCTGACTTCACTATTTTTGCTTTTGCCCGAAAGCAAATGAAGGGTAGTGAGTCATTGCCTTTTTTACATGTCCTACCATTCAGAAAGTACTTTTGGGCCAAGAGTTGGTTGATTTCCATCAGTTGTCACTTCCCTTGTAAGCACTTAACCTTTGCATTTAATGGGGAGCCGTTATATTGTCTTGAAATAAGCAACTAGGCTTGGTGTTGGGCCTCGGGTAGAAACTCCTTTTATTAAACTCTTTTGGACTTTCTCTCCTCTAAGCCCAAAGTTAAATATTAACCTAAACACTTTGCATCTGGTGTACTCTTTGAATCTGGATATATAATCTTTTAGGGTTTCATTTAGACTCTGTTTCACGCAGGCAAGACCAGTCGATGTGTACTGCCTCTTAAAGATGATTACATAAGTGTCCAGGAAAACCTACCTCAATCCCAAGAAAGAGGTATAGACACTGGGGCTATTTGCTTGAACCAATCCCAAGCAACTTTACTGAGGGTAATTGGAAATAGCTTGCATTTGGTGGCATCGTTGTCTTATCGACCGTTAATAGCGTATATGAACCCATAGAGATGGTTATATGGATCAGTATACCCTTCGTAGCTTTCCATCTTAAGCGCTTCGGTGTCCCCGCTTGTAGACTTGTTGATTAGCTATTTAGAGAATGGCAGTAACATCTCCTCCTCGAAATAATCAAGGTTCTTTAGTTTGGACGATTGCTTAATGTTTCTAAGCTGATACCACAAGTTTTTTTATTTCCTAACCCATAACTTCTCTCAGGGTGCTTCTCAGGTGATGGGGACCGACCAAAGTTCTCATCAAGCCTCCTAGTGCTTGCTGATGACTTCACGAGCATCTTTGTCTCCACTCCTAACATCCCAATGAGAGGACGAGCCATTTACTTGCATGTCCTGTCAATCTTCTTGTTCGTCTAATTGATTTGTATCACGAGGTCGTCATACTTTTCCTGGAGCAGGGTATTTTGGAAATGGATAAAGTTCCCCACCTCATTCATCTCTCCGACATCAGTAAGTATGTCATTCATTTTCTCTTAGGCCTTGGACTCCTAGGTTTTTCCTGGGGCCTGCACCATTAGGTGGGCCAGTGGTTCTGAATTTCCTCTAAGGTACAATTTTTTCACATTCCAATATTCCAAGAGCTATTATCAATGATGTAGGTAAGCACTTCTTGAATAAACCTTTAGCAGCACTCATTGCAAAATATGGGATCACCCATCATGTAGGCACTGCATATCATACTTAGATGTTTGGGCAAGTTGAAGTCTCCAACAAAGAGATAAAGCACATCCTAAAGAAAACAGTCATCTCTACTCGCAAGGACTAGAGCATGAAATTAAACGATGCTCTACGGGTGTATAGAACAACATATAAAACTCTAATTAGGATGCCTCCATTATGGCTTGTTTATGGTAAAGAGTGACATCTACCTATAGAGCTAGAGCATAAGGCGTACTAGGCTATCAAACAGCTAAAGTTTGCCTATTTTTATGCGGGTGATAAGCTAAAATTGCAATTCAAGGAGCTGGACAAACTTTGTAATGAGGTATATGAAGGTGAGAAGCTCTACAAGGAGAAAACTAAGTCATTTCATGATAATCAAATTCAGAAAAGAGTTTAAACCATGGCATAAAGTTTTGTTGTTTAATTCAAGGTTGAAGTTGTTTCCAAGGAAGTTGAAGTCCTAGTGGAATGGGCAATACTAGGTTAGTAATGTTTATCCTCATAGGGCTGTCAACATTATTAATGAGTAAAGTGGTAACACATTCAATGTGAATGATCACAAGTTGAAACCACACTTAGACCACCGAACTTCTGCTACGTCTAGCTATAGACATTACTAAAGTACTCATTGAGAGGCAGCCCAATTTTTTAACCCTAACTAGAAAATATCCAAAAAATACATTTTGCTTTCGATTTTGTATTTTGTATTTTTAACTTTTTATTTTATTTTATTTTTTGTAAAAATTGTTAGCTGTGAAATTTTTTTGTTTGCCTAAAGAGTGTGTTTAATTCGAAAAGAGTGTGTTTAATTCGAAAAAGCATTTATTTTGTTGGATAAAGTTCTTATCTTTTCAAAAAAAAATAAAAAATCGCAGAAACTTCTATTGCTAAAAACTAAGTTGACAAAAACATGCTATTGACGTGCAAGGAAAATAAGTTGACAAAAACATGCTAAAAACTTTGGCTTTTGCAGGTTGCAATCAAGACATACAAGGCGGCACTATATCTAAAGACGTGCAAGGAAAATAAAGTAAAACTAGATCTTGCATCCAGCAACAATTCTTTCATTCACATTAACCATAGCAATTCCAAGGCTTTCATATTGCAGAAAATTTAAGCAGTTCAGAGCAATCAAATTCCACGCAGAGGACTAGGGCTAGAAGAAATTTCCCAAAAATCCCGAACCGAACAAAAAAAATCTCGATTCCAAACCGAAAAAATTCCAAACCAAAATTCCCAAAAATTTCTGGATGAAATACCGAACCGATTCCAAAATTTCGGTACGAGATTTGATATTATCTACTCAATTTTTGGATAATCCCATACCGAACCAAAAATAAGCATTATATATATATGTGTGTGTGTGTGTGTGTGTGTGTATCATACATTTGAATGGTTACTAACTACTAGTAGCAATATAATTGGTGTGGTCTACAGGTAGTAACCATAGCCATTTTTGTTACTTATTTTGTTTCACTTAACCAACCAGATTATTCAACTTGAAGTTTTGAAACGACCGGAATATGCAGCGGCTGGCAGAGCTAACATAAGAAATATAACTAGAGAGTAAAGATAATGAAAAGTTTACATACAACGAGACCAATACAAAGACATTTGTGTAGTGCACCAGTTATGTACTTCTTCCAAAAACCATTTCAAGTATTTTTTTTTCATAATGTACTTGACTTTTATTAATGATTGATTCCAAAAGGACTTTTATCAAAAACATTTTTTTTAAATTATTTAAAATACACTTCCAAACACACCCTTTATTAATGATTGATTCCAAAAGAACTTTTATCAAAAACATTTTTTTTTAATTATTTAAAATACATTTCCAAACACACCCTTATACTTTCATGCTTACTTCAAATTCTCACTAAGGCTTGCATATTATCTTTCTTATTTTCATATTAAAATAATGCTAGTACTACAATATTCCAACTTAAAACAGAATATTTCTTTACTTTTTCTCACAATTTTCTTTAATAGTTTGCATTATTTAATAATACGAAAAATGAATGGTCATGATTGAATTGAAAAAATATTATTTTCTTCTTTATAAGCCTTCAAGAAGTATATTCTAACGCTATAGGACCAAATTGATAAGTCTTTGAACTAGCATTTGATGTCATAAATAATGTGAACATGCCCCATAAATTATTAAATTTACCGAATTGATGTTGATTGTGTGCATCATTTGTCGCATTATAACCGAACCTTTTTTAGAGTAGCAATCGTATCTTGTTAAGAAATTTATGCAGGATCGAGTCTTTATATATTTGTTCTCCAAGGTGGTAGATAGATTACAATTGTTTGGGTTTTACATTTCGCAAGAGTAGACTATATTTGAAGCAACATAGGGTTTTGATTTCATTATTTAAAAGTACGGAATATGAATGGTCATGATTGAATTGAAAAAAATACGATTTTCTTCTTTACAAGCCTTCAAAAAGTATATGCAAATGCTATAAGACCGAATTGATAACTCTTTGAACTACCATTTGAGGTCGTAAATGATGTGAAGATGCCCCATCAATTATTAAATTTACCAAGTTGACGTTGGTTGTGTTCATCATTTGTGGCATTATAACCAAAACGTTTTTTAGAGTAGCAATTGTATCTTGTTAGGATATTTATGCAGAATCGAGTCTTTATATATTTCGCAAGAGTAGACTCTATCTGAAGCAACATGGGATTTTGATTTCATTATTTCAAGGGAGAGCATTTTCCATCACTCTCAACAAGGGTGGTTTATTCCCGAGTAGACTCTGTTGTGGAGGATTAACGCACTGAATCGCTGATTTAGAGATGCTGATGATGATGCGAGCAACGATTGCTGCTGCTTCTTCTTCTTTGAAGGTTGGTTATGGCAGCAGAAGCAGCACCACCAGACTCAGACTCAGAGGTATGCTGCCCTGTCTTCTTCATTCTTCTTTTGTTGTTGTTGTTTTCTTCAACAATTACTTGGCTTTGTTTCATTCTCGAGCTTCTAAATCGACCGAATCTAGAAACACCCAAAAACACCAGCTTGTGAAAATCACTAATGTTGAGGATGCTCTCAATGTGTTCGACGAAATGCTTCAAAGGTGTACTCTGCCTTCCGTTTTCCCTTTCAACGAAATCTTGACTCAACTTGCCAAGATGAAACATTATTCGGCAGTCATCTCCTTGAATAACCAAATGGTTGTTTCCGGAATTCGTCCTAATGTTTATACACTAAACATTATCATTAATTGTTTTTGTCGTTTGGGGAAAATGGGGTTTGGCTTGTCTATCTTGGGAAACGTCTTCAAATTGGGTTTTGAACCAAATGTCGTGACCTTCAACATTCTAATCAACGGCTTTATTCTCCAGAATAGAGTGGCTGAGGCAGCAATACTTTTCAAGAAAATGTTGGACAGTGGTAATTGTAAACCGAATGTGGTTACTTTCGGTACCCTAGTAAAGGGCCTTTGCGCAAATGGTAACAACACTGCCGCAATCCAATTGCTTAGGAAGATGGAAGAAGGGGGTTGCAAGCCTAACCTAGTTATTTATAGCATGATTATCGACAGTCTTTGCAAAGATACTCTAGTTGCTGATGCACATAACCTCTTCTCAGAAATGACGAGTAAGGGTATTGCCCCAAATGTCATGACCTATACCTCTTTGATTCATGGAGTTTGCAAATTACAGGATTGGAAAGAAGCTACAAGATTGTTGAATGAAATGGTGAGTAAACATATCTTTCCAAATGTGTTCACCTTTAGTGTACTGGTTGATACATTCTGTAAAGAGGGGATGGTCCAAGAAGCAAAGAGCGTGGTCAAAATGATGATTCAACGAGATATCGAACCTAATACGATTACTTACAATTCACTTATGGATGGGTATTGTATGCGAGGAGAAATGGACAAGGCAAAAAATGTTTTTAAGGTAATGCTTAGCAAGGCCTGCATGGTTGATGCTCATAGTTATAGCACATTGATAAACGGCTATTGTAAGCGTAAAATGGTAGATGATGCCCGAATCCTTTTTCTGGAAATGTCTCATAAGGGAATTGTTCCGAATACGGTTACTTATAGCACTCTTATTGATGGGTTTTGCAAGATGGGAAGAATACAAGATGCACAGAACTTGTTCTCTGAAATGCAAGCTTTAGGCCAACTTCCAGATATTCAAACTTATTCTAGTTTACTGGATGGCCTTTGTAAAAACAAACAATTTCCCAAGGCAGTTGAACTGTTGGAAGAGATGGAGGGAAGGAAGTTGGATTTTAATATTGTAACTTACAGTATTCTTATTGAAGGTTTGTGCATGGCTGAAAAAGTTGAATATGCATGGGATCTCCTTTGTAGTTTATCAATAAAAGGAATTCAACCTGATGTCAGGACATATACCATAATGATCAGTGGATTTTGTAATGGGGGGCTAACATGTGAAGCAGAAAACTTGCTTAGAAAAATGGAAGAGAAAGGTTGTTCTCCAGATGGTTTCACGTACAACACAATTATCCGTGGGTTAATCAATAACAACAAGACATCAAGGGCAGTGAGGCTTATTGAAGAAATGGTGGAGAGGGGTTTTTCTGCAGATGCATCAACCATGGAGTTGGTCATTAATTTATTGTCTAAAGATAAAGTAGATCCCGCTTTGTTGGCATTTATAGAAAGACCAGGGTGAAATTGATTTGCATCTTTGCAGTTTGACAACTTTCGGTGCATCCTTCCCTTGAATGCTGCATTAGAGGGAGTTGTTCCACTGCGGAGTGCAGTTCAGGTAGCCATTTGGTCATGCATCGATTCAAGTGGTAGAGCAAATTTTATGTTACTCTTTTATGATGATGAAATATGTTGGAGAAGCGGAGAATCTGAACTGATATGAAATTCATAGACATATTTATGGCTTGTTTAATTTCTCCTTTGCTTTTTGGTGATAATTCTGTTAATGACATTGTCTATTAATACTTTTGAAAGCATAAGAGTCTGATGGAAGAAGCAATGGAGGAAATGATAGTCACCGGCGGTGGACTCTGATCAATTTTTAAAAATTCTGCACTTTCTCTAACACCAGATACAATGTACACGTATGAGCAAATGATGCATCCGAATTCCATCGCGCAAGGAACAGTCTGTAGCCGATCAAACGCCGTGTCGCGTAATTCTATCTGCACTATAGATGTTGAAAGAAGAGAAGGCCATCTCTCAGTATACAGAAGCCAGCTTACATATTTTTAAGAATTCTGGCAAGCAAGAGTATTCTGAAGCTTCTTTTCAGACGTATAATCGTAATGACCTGGGTATTGGATACACATATATCATCATTCTACGTAGGAGTTGCAATAGCCATCTGCACCATAAGAAAATAAAAGTGATTAATAAGATGCTCTTGCTTTATGGTGTTTGACAGAACACAGTGTCACACACACATCACACTTAAGCAAAAGGAGGGGGAAGTTTCAAACCCGTAACGCATAAGTAGAAATCCAACATCATATCCATTAAGATATTTGACAAATGGGTAGAAACACACGATTGTCTAGTTGGAGATTGGTGGAATGTTGGGAGGTGGGAAACAACGTAGGGGTCATGTAAACTGATAAGGAATAACTTTTGGTATCAGAGCACAGTTTCGTTCTATTAAGACCATAAAGGGATCAGTCTGCCATGTATATATGAAAATGCTAAGGAGACGCTTTTAAAAGTACCACTCTTCATGAATTCTCCGTCACCTCATGTTTTTGGCACAATTCCAACGTTATAAAACATTGTGCCATAAACATGAAGTAACAAAGATTCAATGGAGAGTCATATTTTAAGATAATCTACTTTAAAACTATTACAATAATTTAAAAAAAAATTTCAAACTCGAGACACCTGAACCGAAAATTCTTTAACAACCAGGAATAGCACTCGATATTTCCTAGCGATTAGTGAACCCATGACCTCAAACGTGTAACATTTTACTACGTAAACAACTTAAATATTCATTAAAAAGGGCAAAAAGTGGAGCCACTCAGGAAACGAGAGGCGCAGTGCGCTCAATCGCTTTACGCCTTCTCTCCTTCCCTCGACTCTCTACATAATAAAAGCTCTGTTTGTTGTATCGTCAGCCCAAATTCCCCGAGCCGTCGAGCAAAAATGGCCCTCGTCGGCGTGCTTGCTCTTCAGGGGTCTTTCAACGAACACATAGCAGGCACTCCCTTTTTGCCGCCCGCCCCCTCTCTCGCAGCATATGCATTCGATATATGTTTTTGCTGACTGCTTGTGTGTTTGTGTGTGCGTTGTAGCTCTGAGAAGGCTTGGGGTGAAGGGCGTAGAGATAAGGAAGCCGGAGCAGCTTGAATCTGTGGCCTCCCTTATAATCCCTGGAGGCGAGAGCACCACCATGGCTAAGCTCGCTGAGTACCACAACCTGGTCTCTCTCTATGCTTCTGGGTTTGTGTTGATTTATTTAGTACTTTTATGTATGTTAATTCTTGGGTTAATGTGTAAATGACGGCTATAGAACTTCAATTTCCGGTAAAAAGTTGTATAGTTTTGATTTTTAAGTGATTAAATTTGTAATTTTTAAGAGAAAGAAATGGTAATGGGTCTTGTTAAATGGTAATTGTGGGTTAGGAGAGCTATTAACCGAGTATGAACAATTTTGGTTTGCCTTTTGTACTAAAGCTCCAACAGAGGGGATAAAAAAGGAGGAGAAAATAGACTATAACCTTATTTGATTGAAAAAGCAAATGACTTGGCTAAATGTAACCACCACCTTTTGTTTCGTATTTGCACAAAAGGAATTTGGCTAAATATTTGTGTATTGTCTGATTGTTTGTATACTGTAATATGTTTTTGGCTTACCAGATGGTTAGGAATTCGGACATTTTCTTCGTTTTCATATTTGGTTATTATTTATGCATGTATTTTGTTCACAGTTTCCTGCTTTGCGCGAGTTTGTTAAAATGGGGAAGCCTGTTTGGGGGACCTGTGCAGGGCTTATTTTCTTAGCAAACAAAGCCACAGGTTCATTTCCTTCCTTCTTTTCTGCTATGAATCTTTGAATTTTATTTTGCTTCTTCAATACAAATGAAAGTTACCAAAAGTTTAACTTTATAATTGAGACGAGTGGCATGTTTTTCAGGACAGAAAATAGGAGGACAGGAACTTGTTGGCGGCCTAGATTGCACTGTTCACAGAAACTTCTTTGGCAGTCAGGTAATGCACTGACTTCTGTATTCTCTCAAGTTAAGCGTGCTTATCAAGACCAGATATGCCATATGCAGCAAAATGATGAGACACATGTTGCATTAGTAAATTTGTCAGTATTTACCATGGTAAGAGAGTCCTAGTCTCCTAGAGTTCGTGTTCAAAAAAAAAAAAAAAAAAAAAAAGAGTCCTAGACTTCCTTACTTTGGAAAGTTAATAAAAAAAGAGTTGTACGTGGCACAGAGTATTTGATTGGTTGAACTGTGTTTGAAAATCATTTCTGTTACCTGTAGTCTCATCTGTCAATTATGTTCCTGTGCTTGTTTATGGGAAACTGTGGATTCCGTAGTTCTAAATTTTAGAAGGTCACACATTCATGTAATCTTGAAAGTTGTGCGCGATATTGGACCTGAATGATGTATTAGATTATGATGAAATATATGATGTATAGAAGAAAAAAAAAAGACATCCACTATTTCTTCACAAAAAAACCACGTCACTGTCTTATCTAAGGAGTCCAGTGGTGGTTATTTTACTAGCACAGACATAAAAAGAGAATAAAACACTTGCATGAAACTTTATTCATGTGCTTTTATGGGTACTTCATAGGGTTAGTATTTGGAAAAAAGAGCATGGAGCTAATGGACTAATATATTGGCTCCATTACTTATATTTTTGGTGTCATCTGGTGGAGGTCAAACACTTGTCTGATGACTAGATATTACTTTGAAACTAGATAAAGGAAAGGAGGAGGGCAAGAGGGGCTGGGATAATACGTATTCTTGGTGGAAAAAAGAAGTTAGTTTAGATGGGTGTAGCGCACCCAAACCACCACTTGGGTCCGTACCTGGTTTTAACGTTAAATAGATAAATAAAAAAGGAACAAGAGATGTGAGGAACTGACTTATTTAGGGAACCATCTGTTGTAACACATAAGTTTACATGATTTTGATATTCTGTGTGGTAATTGTTTTGCTTTTCCTAAAACACGAACTTACAGATTCAGAGCTTTGAGGCTGAACTTGCAGTACCAGAGCTTGCTTCTACAGAAGGTGGTCCTGAAGTATTTCGTGGGGTTTTCATCCGTGCTCCTGCTATCCTTGACGTAGGACCAGAAGTTGAAGTGCTGGCTGATTATCCTGTCCCGTCCAATAAGGTGTTGGATTCAAATTCCACAGTTGAAGCTCAAGAGGTTTGTGGTTCTCTCCTGTCTATAGAATTTTTTACCAGTTATACTGTTGTATATTCAGTCTTTAGTCGAGCCTCATTTGTTTCATTTAGGTAGGCAGCTTCATTTGCATCTTCAGTAACCATATTTCCTTGTAAACCATAAAACATCTAATATGTAATAGTTGGGTAAGTTCAACCAGCTCCGTCAGTGGTTGGCAGTTCTATTATTTGTGGATAGGGTATATAGGATTTTCTTTCGAAGGAGTGGAAAAATCAGGTTCATTTCTTCTAAAATACGGTAGTTAGTTTGCAAGTTCATTATAGCCGAGCAAGTTACGTTCAAAAGTACATTTTCTTATACAAGAAGCTGTAAATTTCTTGTGGTCTTGTCTTAAGTATATGTCTATGATTGAAAGTTGTTGATTACAATCAGACTAGAATAATTTGATCTGTTCATCATCTCGCTTAGTTTTGGGCTCTTAGAATCACCACTCACAAACCTGGTTATGCCATGTGTTTATAACACTTATTGTGTAGTTAGATTTTGCACAGAAATCTATCGTCGGTAACACTGATTCTGCAGTATATATCAAAAGACACTATCAAAGATTCTGTTCTGGTGTGCAAATATGCAGTTCTATTGCTACACAAAACCAGATCATCATTCGTCTAAAATGAAATTGCCAATGACGGCATGCTGCTGGAATATATTAAGTTCGTTTTTACCTTCTTTGATGCTATTTTCTTATTACTTTTTGACATTCCAGGAGAATCCTGTGTCTGAGAATAAAGTGATTGTAGCAGTTCGACAAAAGAATTTGCTGGCGACTGCCTTCCATCCTGAATTGACAGCAGACACTCGATGGTAAGTATGCTTACTCTGTCAGCCATTCTCCGAAATTCACACGAGGCTCTAAATGTTTAATATCGCAGGCATAGTTACTTCTTGAAGATGTCAACTGAAACCGGAGAAGGAGCCTCAAGTAGCATCGTTGCTGTTGGAGCAGATCTAAGTTCAGACCAACAAACAAAGATTGACCTCCCTATATTTCAATAGTGGCCCAGATAGAGAATTGTTATGGTTTATTCCCTGCAGTTTTAGATTCCTTACTTTATAACGTCTGTTTTTTCCGTTGACGGATGTTGATGTACGATGTCTGTTAAAGTTCTTTGATGGTGGAAAGTATTTTTTTCAGATGAATGGTTTAGTTCTAAGGAAACTAACGAAAAGTCCAAAAAAACTCTAGTTTTAAAGAAAAATGGCAAATAAATGTGTAGTGAATAGTACCCAGGAAAGGTTAAAATGTGGTTTTTCGTTAAAAACGAACAGTTTCGGAAGTGTTTTGTTAAAATTTCCATAGTTCTAAGGTAGATAACAAGTTCTGCATTTCGGATGGTAGTATATACCAAGTTTCCTTTCAAAATTCAAATTACCATCTTCCATTTACCTAGTACTGTATCATTAGGATCTCAGCCTGTCCTTTTAACTGCAATTACTGTTGTATTATATCGTAAGGTTGTCCGTCTTCCCTATATAGTTGATCGGAAAAATGTTGTCGCTTGAACCCTGCGATTACACATTTGACACACGTCACACACACCACAATTACTGGTGCAACTGATGGGCCTGGTACATATAGATGAGTCGAATTATCAATTTGCCCCTCATTTTGTTTGTTTGTGAATTCTTTGTTATAACTTAATTTCGTGAACGGTTTTTACCTACGCTCTTATGGATTTAGCTTGCAATGACATTAGTGAACGATACTGATTTGTTGCGTATTTGGTGTACCTTAAATGACTCACACAAGCTATATTTTATTAAGATGTGTATGGACGATGAATTGTATCCTATGCTATATGTAGGATGAACTGTTTTAGTATGTGAAACTTTCATTATTGTTTTAGCAATACAGTAATTTTACTAAGTCAGGACAAATGGTCCAATTGCATCTTCCCTTATTTGCATATTTATAAGTTCTAGAATATCTGTTTTTTTTTAGGTCACAAGAATCTATCAATTTCAAGCACCATCTGTTTTGCAATCAATATATCGAAACTTTTTCATTACCTGCTGCATTTTTGAATAGGTACTAATAGGGGTGGGCGCGGGTTGGGTTGGGTCGGGTCGGTTTTGGGTCAAAGCCAAAACCAAACTGACCTAGTTGGTTAAGTCAAAATTGCAAACCGAAACCGATCAAGCTAGGCCTAAAATCGATAATGTCAATTAACCGACAATGGCGGGTTGGTTTGGGTCAGTTTTCGGTTTGTATGAACACTAGTTAAATTCAAAGTTTAACATTCAAACATTCTTAAAGTTACAAAAAAGAAATTCATCAAAGGTCCAAGTTTTCAAAATATTACAATCCAAAAGTTTCAAAATATCAAAAGTTCCAAAGTTCAAAAGATCTACTGGGGAAGAAAGTACATATAGATACTTAAATGTTACATTCAGACATTCTTAAAGTTCAAAGTTCAAAAGTTCTACTGAAGAAAGCATTACATATAGATAATTAAGAATTGAAGTCCCAAAAGTTCCAAAAAGATAAAAAAGTTCCAAAAGTTCCATACTTCCAAGCCTCTAGTAACTTTCCCAGCACTTCCTACACTCCAACAATCTACCCATGTAATAATTATGTAAACACAGAAGCATAAGCTTTGCACAAGAGTTCGCAAAACTACCACATTTTGTTTTGTTGTGATGGGTACATGGTATGCCTATTATGATTAAAACAAATAAAAGCAAACACACAGGTTTGTTTGGTTAACCGATGTCCAAGAATTATAAGAACCACTTATCAAACCGAACTAAACCGTCGGTGCCGTTTGGTCGGTTTTGTCAGCTTTTTTTTTTTTAATTGCCCACTCCTAGGTACTAATATTCAATAAGTGTTAGTGTAACAAACATATCATAATTAAGCATATATGTGTTAAAAAATCAACAATAAAAAAACCGTCCCATCCCATCCATCTCATAAACATTATACCAAATAACAGACAAAACATGAGTACGCTGGTCATTTAATCTTCTCGTCCATTCCGCCTTGTGTGTACAAACACGGAACTAAAAAACTGTCCCCTTCAAGCATGCGCGTACCAAACGTGGCATTGAACCTCTATTCTATCCCGTTCCATTCTGTTCCATTATGTCCCATCTCCGTACCTAATAAGTGACAGAAAAATATCACCAACCAGATCACAATTGTTGCCCAATCTAATTCAACCCCATAGAACTCTCTCTTTGCAACAATTTATTGTCATGCAGAGGCTCGGTTCAGTTCGATTAATAGTATTTCAACTCACTTATATATAATCGTAATCGAGTTTTTACTCAAATAAGTTTTTCGTATTTAGAACCCAATCCAATCCAACCCCATATCGGTTGAGTTGGTCGGTAGACCAAATGCCCACTATTTTGGCAAAAAAAAAAAAAAAGCATATGTAATGTCGGTTAGGTCTTCAAATAATACAATTTTGGCAAAATATTAATGTCACATGTTTCCCTCATAGAAAAAGGAATCCATTCAGGATTTGGATATCAGTTAAAACAAGGGCAGTATTTGGAAGCATGGACTATGACTATATATATGTATATATATAGGTTTGGTCGCCAAATTCTTTGCAACACTATACTGCTAGCTTTGCCTTCTTTTTTCTCTTCACACATGGATTCCAAGTCTGCACTGTGTTTTCTTCTCATACTTCTCTCTTCAACTTTCTTTGTAACCACTCGAGCTGTCCAACCATATGAACAAGCAAACCAATTGAAACCACCGGGAATCAACGCCGGTTTAGTCTCCGGTGTACTTTCTGACAAAGGGTATCACGCCATGGCACTAACCCTAGACACCATTCTTGAGGCTGTGATTCTTCCAACCCTAAACATAAACCCTAATACCACTCTTACCCTCTTTTGCCCTCAAGACCAAGCTTTCTTTAACGCCATGGCACTAACCCTAGACACCATTCTTGAGGCTGTGATTCGGCAACTTGACACTCCTTGAGTACCATGTTGTGCCATTCAAGATGGACAAAGATGCGAGGGAGGCGTCTTTGCGTCACGGTTCCAAGGTTGACACTCTCCTGCTCGGCCATCCTCTCGTTGTTACTTCCCTCCCCGTCGGCACTAGCGGATACGCTTCTCTTAACCAAGTCAAAGTCACTGAGTGGGATGTCTACAACGACGGACGACTGATTGTGCATGGGGTAGAGGACTTCTTCGATCCGGCTTTCCAAACCCTAAGGTATCCAGAGTATGACGTGACAAATGTGAGAGAAGATTCTTCTCAAGGATTTTTCGCGTGTCCAGATGCAGCTGGGATATTAGTTGGTTTCTCTTTCTAGCACTGCTTGCTGGTTTCACCTCCCGATCACGTATTTGTTGTAGTAAGCCATATAACGATGGAGAATATGAACCTCTGCCATTTAGTACAACGATTTAACTGTAATTGTCTTTCACTTGTATGTGAGAAGTCTTGAGTTCAAACATCGTGAAACACGTTGGTTGTTGCTTCTTTCTTTCATTTTCTTCTTGATTGTTGAAGTTTGTTATTCTTTACATTAATTTTGCATCTTACAGGTAAATGGTTCTTCCATCGTAATGTATTTTATTAGAGAATACAATGAAACTTCGTTTCTTTTGGTTACCTCTTTGTTGCAATTAGTCTGAGACTGGTTTTCTCCTCCACAATAACAGAAGATGCTAATTAACTAAATGGGAAATCTACAGTGAGTAAAAACATTACAACATATTAGCTAGCCTAGTTTTGAGATCGACTGCGGTCCGAGAGCGCCGTTTTGATGCAACTCTGCCATATTTCACGCCCGATGAACCAAGTCATGAAGAACACACAAGAAACAGAACAAACAAGACTAACTTAATCGCGCACTCAGTAATCTGTGAGAAAGTGAGGGAAAATTTAGGCCTTTGGAGATGGAGAGAGCTGTTGATTCTGTACTGAGTATATTAGGGTTGAGAAAAGAAGATGAAGGCAACTAATGAGATGTAATCACAACTCCCGAACTTAGAAAAAGGGACTCACTTCGAATGAATACTTCAAGCGCGCAATTGTTTATGTTCCAGAGAAATCAACAAGTGAATCAAACCGAACAATCCAAACACAAAAACCAGTTCAAAGTACAGGACGAGCAGCATCTGATGGCGCAAGTGGAATGACTTCTCTTCGAAGTTCCTTAACAACAGCAGCCAATGCCTCAGGGTTGAGACCCAAATCGCATAATGCAATGAGGATGGAAAGGGTGTGACGATCAAGCCCTGTGTCAAGAATGTTGGACATCTGAAATGCTAGTTCAAGAGATTCCCGGGCAATTTTTGCAGCATCCGCATCCATATTAAGAAGCTGAATAAATGAAAAGAAAACAATATTGTTAAACCCTCGGCGATTAAAATGAGATAAATAAGTTAATCATAAATAATTCAATAACATTACAACCTACCAAAACACTCTAAATATTCCTTTTCACCTCTTCAGCAAAAATACACATATACAAACATACTTGGGCATAAATCATCATAAACAAAACTCGAATGTACGAGAATTTCATTAATATGCAAGAATGATGACATAGTGATGCGGGCACAAAGAGCCTTACCCCTCAAAGTGCATACAACAAACTAAAAGACAACAAAATCAAGAAACAAACATGAAATGCAAATATTGTAAAACACAGGATAACAAGATTCAAATCCAGAAGAAAAATCAACTTATAGGATTAATCCAAGCCTTTTCTGTCATCAATTTAGGATTAATCCATGCCTTGATTAGTTTAAGGCATCCAAACCATACAGAAACTGAATTTTCTAAACAAGTTAGAAAAATTGATTGCACAAATTTTTCTGATTCTATTTTAATTTTTGAATTACTGGTTTCAATTGGAATCTGTTCTCTTGTTTGAGACGGTCATTGCATTTCCATATTCCACAATGTTCTCGGCATTCATTTCGTTTCTATGACATAGTCTGCCTATCTGGTGCATAAAACATCTGTACACAGAGACGACAGACGACTTAACTCAAGGAAACAAAAGCCAAGTTTTGGTATTTGGGGTACAATGGACGAACGGCTAACTAGTTGCTTGAGGTTGGGTGTCATCTGGACTACTATTGGGAAGCAACACCACAGCAATAAAATTGGGGCATGTAATTCAATTTGAAGTCCTTTTCTCACTCTGCTTATCTTCTTATTGTTTCCAAGCTTTTGTCAGAATTGCAATGCATTGCGTTTCACTTCAATTCGATTTTTGATAAACACAATGACTATTTACTAAGAACACCGAACCCACTGGGGATTGGGTTGCTAGATCCATGAAACTACCTAAACCCGCAAATCAAACCCAACAAACAGTTTAGTACTTTGCGAAAAATCAACCACTACAACCCCAAATTGAAACCTCTGTTAAAGTGGGCATTCCCAATTCTACCATATTTCAACCAATTAAAAATGTCAGTACATAGAACAGCTCTGCAACACAAGCAACCCAGTAAAATTCTAAATTAAAAACCCTAATTTAAATCCTAAATCAAATTCCCCAACTTCAAACCCTAAACGAAATTTTTTTTTTCAAATTAAATTCCGATAGATACCTTGTTGCAACTTTTGGTTATGGTTGAGGTTGTGTTGTGAGAGCGAGCTTCCAAATTTGTGGGAGAGGTAGCAGCAAAGGTAGAGCCAGCAAAAAGCCTGTTTAAAATAAATAAATAAAATAGAAAAACCATAAAATTATAGGAAGAAAGAAAACGAAGAAGAAGAAGATGAGGAAGTTACCGACTGAAACAACAGTAGTTACAGAAGCGAGAGGGAGAAGGAGGAAGAGCTACTGCCTACTGGTGCGATTCGTGCCAAAGAAGAAAGGGAACTCAGGCGTCAACTTGTCAGTTCGGCTGGGCTGGGCTGGGCTGGGCTGGCCTTTTGTCCCCTTGGCCCATGTCGTTGATTTACTTTGAAAATGTTCAATTTTTAATTAATTTTACTGCACGAGATATTACTATTCTAAATTAGATTAAAGAGGTTGAGTATCTGAATCTGAAACTTAGTGGGTTGAAGAGGAAGTCCACCTGGGCAATTCATCACCTTTTTATTAATTCATTTTCAAGGTTTTTATTTGTTCTCGTTGGGGCAAAGTCGGCAAACGAGATTGAAACATCTACAGGTTATGTGCTCGTACAAGTGGGCTAACCATAACTCCAAGTATCGGGACTTTCCTACAGTACGAGTAAGGGGAGTGAAACTCTTGCTCTACTTTGAATAACAGGATCATTGCTCCACTTGACAAGTTAAGAGACCAATACTAACGGATTTTTAGTTTAGTATGTTTAAGATAATTGCTATGTGGCAAAATATAGTTTAGGACTATTGCTCTAGTTTCTCTTAAAGTTATACGCCTCACATATTTGATATGTAACAAAATTAGATGCGGCCCTTATTCTGTTGAAATATCCGACTTCAGCAGTAGAAAGAAAGAAAGAAAAGTTCAAATATTCTAACCCCACTCCATCTAACACCAAGGGCTTTTGTGATTAAAACTTCATAGTTGTCGAACTGTGCAGGTGGTAATTAACAAGTTGAGGATAATATCGGTGTTGTTGGAAGTGACATTTAACCTGTTTCTTTGATAATTTGGCATGGTATCAGAGCCAGGGAGCGCACCTATACTGCCACGTGATGGGTAGATCCCATTGGCACCGCACAATGATGGTAGGTCCCTTGGCCCCGTGTGTTGGGTGAGTCCTCTGGGCTCCACGTGGTTGTTGAGTTCAAATATCTTAACCCATCTCCATCTAACACATGTCGAACTATCAAGTTCAGTCCTGAGATTTTTAAGGGCCGGGGCAACACCAAAAAATGCGTCTTGGTATAACTCCATGTAAGAAAAAAAAATCAATTGTTTTAGTGTTCATATTTATGCATATAGATGTAACGTTTCTTTGATAAAATGATATCAGGATGTGAGTGATTTTGCTAAGCAATGAGATGAGCTAGCCATAATTCGATATCTAACTCGTCATTTAAGAAAATCAAATATAAAACCTTCCACTTATAAGTAAAGAAAGAATAGATTTCACATCTAAGCCATAACATTACACTTTAGTTGTAATTAGATAAGGGTACACAATTATTTCACAAGCAAATATAGGGCCTCATACTAATATAAGGATATTTTTTCTAATTTACTGTCCTCTTACTAATAGAGGGCCTCATAAGAATTGTCATGTTTTTATATCTCTAATTTTTATATATATAAAGTTATAAACAATGAATGAACATAAAAAAAATTCAGAAAAAAAAAAAACTAAATATCACATATATGTTATTTAAATATTACTCATTTTTCTTGGATAAGAAAGAAAACTAACCCTAAACCCTAACATTATATTGAAACATAACAACATTGTTAAAAAGAAAAAGGCCCTCATTTTGATTTGAAGCTGGGTGGCTATTATTTTTATTTTTATTTTTTGCCAAAGGGTGGCAATTAATTGAAGATGAATTTGTAATAGCCACTTTTGTCAAAGGCAAATGATTCATAAAAAAAAATGCAATTTACAGGGTACGAACCCGCGCGCCTTTTCATTGCAAGTAGTTAGCAAAAACTTTACTTCAACTACTGCAGTATAATAAACTTCCCAGTTTTATGTTTTTATACTCTAACAGAACATAACATCACAATAAACACTACTTCAACATTGCAGACTTTTCCAGTAACTTTAAATGGAAGGCACTCAGAGAATCTGGGCAGTGCCAATGCCAATTAGACTACATAAATTGAAGGCTCAGTAAATCCTATAAATTTATTACCATATCTTGGAGGAATGCAAGAAAATCTGGGTGTTTTAATACAGATGACAGGTTGTCATTAATTAGTCCAACTATATAAAGCACTCACCACCCATGAAGTTTTTGAGCATTGAACAATGGCTAAGCATGGAGCTTCTCTGTGTTATTATCCTTTCTTCACTCTCTTCTTACTCACAATGATCTTGTTATGCAAGGCCGCTGACGAGGAAAGAAGGGTACGTACTTTTCTTTTGCCATTAATAACAGAAAGATGCCGTCTTTGACAAATGGTAATTTCTTTTACATAGAATGTAATGATAACAATGTCGTTGATGCAGGTCCATATTGTGTACATGGGATCGCTTCCTGATGGGAATCCAGCGTACTCACCGTTGTCTCACCACCTTAGTATTCTACAGCGAGTTGTGCGGGGAAGGTAGTCTATCTAGATCTTCAAGGTTGCTCTTTTCTTTTCGTCTTTTGAGTCACGAGCGAGTTCTTATCCTTGCTATCTCTCTCTCTCTCTCTCTCTCTCTCTCTCTCAGTTTGGCAGAAACTATATTGGTCAGAAGTTATAAAAGGAGTTTCAATGGATTTGCAGCCAACCTCACTGACCAAGAAAGGAAGAAAATTGCGAGTGAGTCCGCTGAGATACTTTCTTATGAACTAGAAGAAGTTATATTGTTCACTGGTATGGTTTTGAGAATTTATCGAGTTTGTACATTGTAGACATGGAAGAAATAGTCTCTGTCTTTCCGAGCATAAGAATGGAACCTCAAACAACAAGGTCTTGGGACTTTATGGGTTTCGATGAGAAAGTCAGTCGAAATGCCACAACTGAAAGTGATATCATTGTTGGCGTGATGGACACTGGAATTTGGCCTGAAGCTGAGGGCTTTAAAGATGAAGGTTTTGGTCCTCCTCCTAAGAAGTGGAAAGGTGTTTGTGAAGGCGGCAAAAATTTCACCTGCAACAAGTATGTCTCTCAATATTTACATGCATAAAGTTATCAATTATACGAATTAAAACTTTTGGTTGAGTTTGCTCATTTCATAATTAAACTACTTTTGTAATGGTTTTGCCTTTGTACTTTGCAACATTTAGTCAACAGTAAGAAATGTTTGTTTTGCAGATAGATCGTTGGTGCTCGATATTACTTAACAGACTCTGCAAGGGATTTCGGGGGTCATGGAACTCACTGTGCATCAATTGTAGCCGGGAGTCCTGTAAAGGATGTAAGCTTCTACAGACTAGCAAACGGTACTGCAGGAGGAGGTGTACCTGCTGCGAGAATCGCAGCATATAAAGTCTGTGATCTTGATTTCGGGTGTAGTTCAGATGGTATCTTGGCTGCTTTTGACGATGCAATTGCCGATGAAGTTGACCTCATTTCAAATTCACTTAATGGATTTTTTCGTTCTGAGCCTCATTTTTATATTGACCCGGTTGCAATTGGTGCCTTTCATGCCATGAAGAAAGGGATACTAACTTCACAGTCTGCCGGAACCATATTTAATAGTGATAAGGTTGGTCCTGTGTCAAGTGTAGCACCATGGATATTCACAGTTGCAGCTAGTACCACAGATCGCCGGATTATTGACAGCACTGTTCTTGCAAACGGAAAGAAACTAGTCGTAAGTCTCATCCACTTCCTTTTTCAACAAAATAAAAACATTTTATGAATACTTGTATATACTGTGGCTCAGATTGTTTTCATTTCAATATTTTTTAATGTTCTTATCACAAACAGGGGCACTCTACGAACACGTTCACATTAAATGGAACAAATTTTCCTCTCGTATATGGAAAAGATGCTTCAAGAACAAATTGCTCTCAAATGCTAGCTAGGTAATTCTTGTCCCCGTTTCACTTTTACTGCATAGAATATAAAGGAATAAAAATGAAACTATAGCACTGACTTCTCGTTGCATTTTAGTATATGTTGGGAAGGTTGCCTGGACCCTGATTTAGTTAAGGGAAAGATAGTTGTATGTGAGAAGAACACTGGAATTCCTGGGACTTACAGATCTGGGGCAGTTGGGATAATTTTTGTTAATTTTATGAACGAAACTTCTTCTCAAGTTCTCCCATTTCCTGGAGTGAATTTAATCACAGAAGAGCTAAATGTGGTCAAGTCCTGCATGAACTCCACCAGGTATAGATTCATTTCAATTCTGTTAAGGTTGGCGATTTTCGATCAGGTTGCTTTTTAAATTCTTGAAAGCCTCTCTTATTTTACAGGGTCCCTCAAGCGACGATATTACAAAGTGAAGTCATAAAAGATGTTGCTGCACCTCTTGTTTCTATCACGTCTGCAACTGGACCGAATTTAGTTGTACCCGATATTATTAAGGTATATGTTTCTTGTCACTTACAGCTTAATGTCACATACATGTAGTAACATTTATTCTTTAATGTGCTTCATCCAGATATAAGTGCCCCAGGCGTAGAAATTTTGGCTGCATATTCAACTTTTGCTACTGCCAGCGAATATCCAGAAGACAATAGGCATGTAAAGTACAATATACTAAGTGGAACCTCCGTATCTTGCCCCCACGTTGCCGGGGCAGCTGCATATGTTAAATCATTCCATCCTGATTGGTCTCTGGCTGCCATCAAATAATCTCTTATGACTACTGGCACCCCCTTCATAAGACCTAATTAATGCTTAATTCTTTTGGCATTCTAAAATATCATATATCATGATACCAAATTTATTTTTTCCCTACTTGCAGCTTGGCCCATGAACGATACGTTGCCCGCAAATGATACGTCCAGCACTTTTAGCGGTGTATTTGCTTATGGATCCGGACATATCGATCCTGTAAAGGCTATAAGCCCTGGCCTTGTGTACGAAACTTCTGAAGATGATCATATAAAGTTGCTATGCACAGTCTATGATGAAGGAAAAGTTAGGCTCATAACAGGAGAAAATATCACATGCCCTAAAGATCCTGCTAAATGGTCTCCACGGGATCATAATTACCCTTCAATGGGAGCTAAAGTTGATCCGATGAAACCTTTCACGGTTCAATTTCATAGAACAGTTAAAAATGTTGGCCTTGCGAACTCCACATATAGGGCTAAAATCTTTTCAAACTCCAAACTTGATATCAAAGTGGTGCCTGAAGTTCTTTCGTTCAAGTCCTTGAACGAGCAGATGGATTTTGACGTGACTGTTGGTGGAAGCGATTTGCAAGATCGATCACAAGTATCTGGGTCACTGGTCTGGTCTGATGGTATTCATAGCGTTAGAAGTCCAATCCTGGTTTATGCATATGTTCCAATAAGCTCCAGAACATGGTTACATGAGTAATGAGCAAGATGTACGTTTTCAATTGATTTTAATGAATAAAAAAGTAGTAAAAATACAGCTCAAAAGGTTTTTTGTATGATTTTTACTGTTTTCTGTTGTTAAAAACTAGCTCAGAAATAAGAAATAAGATGGAGACTAACAATATATCAGCTATCACCAATTCTGAACCTGTTGAACCCAAGTTTTCCAGATTAGACTTACCAACTTCTTGTCCATTGCTTTTTAATTTATTGCAAATCAAAGCCAAGTTTCCAGATTTAGCTAAATCCAGCCGCAATAATGGTTGCCTGCTTTCATTGAATTCAAATGCTTTCCAGATTAGCCAAATCCAGGCTTTTGAAACAATATCTGGCCTGAATAAATGCGAATTTGTGTATACGAATGAAAGAAAATTCGGATGCTTCAATAGAAAAATTGATTGCACGAATTTTTTCTAATTCTATTTTAATTTTTGAATTAATTCTATTTTAATGTAGTAGTTGAAGCGGTGTTTTTGCTTCAACTACTTGCAATGAAAAGGCGCACGGGTTCGAACTCTGTAAATTGCATATTTTTTTATGAATCATATGCAATGTATTGGTCAATACCTAATGTAAGACTTCATTGCAAGTAGTTAAATTATAAGCCACTTTCGTCAAAGGCAAATGATTCATAAAAAAATATGCAATTTATAGGGTTCAAACCCGTGCGCCTTTTCATTGCAAGTAGTTAGCAAAAACACGGCTTCAACTACTACATTATAATAAATTACCTAGTTTCGTAGTTTTATACCTTACAGAACATAACATTATGATAGTACAAATTTTTTTTTTGGGCCCTTGACTTTTTAGGCCCTTTGCGGTTGCCTTGCTTGCCCTGGGTTAGGGTCGGCAGCGAACTATGCGGGTAGTGGTAACTAACAAGTCGATGACGATATTGATGTTGTTCGAAGTGGGTTTTTGACCCGTCTATTTGATAATATAACATATTCTACATCTCGGGATCCAATCAAATCCTCTAAAATCATTGAAACTGATCAAAATATATTGTTTTGGTCAATTTGAACAGATGATTCTTGCTGGTTGATATTCAAATATTCTTTCCCGTGAGAAAAAAAAAATCTTCTTTATTGTGTATCAATGTCAAGTTGTCAACCAGGTTGCAGTTGACGCTAATTTAGCTATGAAGTCTTATATTAAGTATTGACCAATACACTACATTGGATAGTATTGTTGTACAAAATCACGTTTACGTTAAAGCCCACCAAAGGAGTTATGCCTTGCAAAACAAGCATTTCTAATTTTCTAGGGCTTAAAGAGCATCTTCTATGAGCTCCATGGGAGAATAGTTGTTTTGAGTAGTACTAATATACTTCTTTCTTTACACACACACACACATATATATACAGAAAGAAATGCTAATGTGAACTGGAAGGTATCTCACTATAATTTTTATGGTGAACTCATTTTATTTCTTTCAAATTTCAAGTTTATTTCTTTCATTCAAATGTATAGCAAAGGTATCTCACTGCTATTCTTATGATAAACTCGTTTTATGCATGCAAGTGGATCCAAATGTGTTCATAATTTAGTTCAAAATGTGATTCATACGATAGATACAATCATCACTTGTTAGAATGTAACGGTGTTTTGAATTAGATAAGTTTAATACAATGGCCAAAAAAAAAAATCGAAACTTTTACTGCAACCTTCGCATGCAAATTACAATTTCGTAGTTGTTGACGATGTTCAAATGCTCATATTGTCTAACTGCAAATCCTGATAACAAATTAATTGAAGCAAGAATCTACTTGTTCAATGGTAGATTTATGGCCGGACAGCAAAAGGATTTTATCACTATAAAAAAAAGAAGTTGATAATCGTTATTAACATTAGTTCTACAAAAAATAAGTGTATAATAAGGCCATCTTCAATCGAGGGCTGGCCAGATGACTCATTTTAGCCCTTTGGCCCTCCAAGATATTAATATTTTAAAGAACAGTACAA
Source organism: Malus sylvestris (assembly GCF_916048215.2). Taxonomy (NCBI): domain Eukaryota; kingdom Viridiplantae; phylum Streptophyta; class Magnoliopsida; order Rosales; family Rosaceae; genus Malus; species Malus sylvestris. The sequence continues at coordinate 11,681,881 of NC_062270.1, read as the reverse complement.
AGCCATATTTGCCTCCATCTCCAACCGAGGGCCAAAGGGTCATAGGACTCATTTTAGCCCTATCACAAAAAACCGTCTCCAACCGAAGGCCATAGGGCCAAACATAATTTATTATTTAAATTTAAAAACTACAACAACTTAAATTTCAAAATAACAACAACTTAAATTTCAAAACTACAACTTATATTTTAAAACTACAACTTAAATTTAAAAACGACAAATTAAATTTAAAAACTACAAATTAAATTTAAAACTACAAATTAAATTTAAAAACAACATTAACTTAAATTTAAAAACTACAACGTCTTAAATTTAATATCCATAATCAATATCATCTTCATCATCCGCCATTGTTAGAGGTAAACAATTGTCACCGAGTTATAATTTCTTTTTTTTTTCATATCAAAATAGGCCTTACTCATTGGAGTGTAATTTGAAGTGTTCATTTCCATATTCTTATCATCCATCTCTTCTTGTATTTGTTTGCCCGTTCTTCATGCCTACACTTCCTTTCTTCTACCTCAAGGGCATTTTGCTCAGCCATTAATCGCAATGAGGCCGCCACTTCATCATGTTGAGCGACGTAATCATCATTTGCCTTACCCTTTTCCTTCAACCTTCACGCCTTGTTTCGTCCCATAGCCCTAGGTATGGAACCTTCACCCGAAGACGGATTTTCTACCCTTGTTTGTTAATAGTAGGAGATCCATCTTCATCCATATCTGCAACTGAGGATGCAGTTCCGAACACTGGCGTAGGAGCTCTATGTTGAGGTGGATCTTCAAATAACACCCACCCTTTACAAATTTCCCAACAACTGTGAAACTGAAAGAGTTTCGATCTGCTATCCATATACAATTCCTTCGCTTGGCACACCTAGAAAATATAATTACAAAAATTAAGGGAAACTAATTTATGAAATTAAATGTAATATAATTAAATATTTAAAATAAATTGTGAAAACACTTACTTCGTCGTAGTAATTAGCGCCGCTTTCATGCTTACTTGCGGCTGCTAACAATGCTTGATGCCATTTGTTCAAACTTGGCTGAAGATGTTTCTTCCATCTTGAAGAACAACTCTCATGATTCCGGATATTCAATAGAGTGGTGTCTTCATAGAACTCTAAGTATTTTTTGGACACATGAGTCCAAACACCATCATTTGTTTGACAATTCCCCCTCACACTATCTTCCAACACCCACCTATAAGCCTTGCAAAGAGCTTCATCTTCTTTTTGGGTCCAAGCCCTACCTTTCATTGCAGACGAGGCCATCTGAAAATTATTGAAAAAAAATGAAAGATAGATTTTTGAAAGAGGAAAAAAAATATGAGAATTGAAATGGTGTAGGAATGGTGAAAATTTTGTGAGGAATGGTGAATGAATGGTTTAGGTATTTATAGAAAAAAAATTAGAATTTTTAAGAATTAAAAAAAAAAAATTGGCCCAAAAAACCAAAAAAATATATATAAAAAATAAATCCAACGGTAACTAGCGTCAACTAGCCGTTGGATTCAAATTTTTGTTTAAGCACTCCTATCGGATATAACTGACAGGAATAAATTTATATTAAATATATTTCTGTCGGTTATATCCGACAAGATTGCTGGAATTTCTGGCCATCCCCGGGCTGGCTGCATGCGGCCAGCCCTTTAGCCATTTGGCCCTTTTCAGATTCTGTGGGGGCCACGAGCCCTCTGGCCTAGTCCTCGGGCCCTTTGGACCCTTTGGTTGGAGATGACCTAAGGTGGGTAAAGAAATATCCACCCTGTTAATGACTGATAAGGCTTTACTAACCTCATTGTGTAAACTAATGTCAATAGCTATTGTCAAGTTTTCTTGTAATGTATGCTAACTACATTTCCCATAACATAAAATCCGAATAAGTTTTCTTTTCCGATCCGTCCATAATGGAATAGCCATACATTAGTACCCGTATAATTCTTCATATAGGCTACGACTTACGAATCACTTATTCAATTATTATTCAATGGCTACCGTACTAGGTCGTGGTTGTTATGTTCGTGTTCGTGTCGTTTTTGTGTCATATCCGTTATCTGAAAGGATTGTGTTGTGTCAGACTCATTATCTTAACGGACGACATGATAACAACTTGATCCGTTAACGGGTTGACCCAAAACCTGCTATTTTCGTGTTGTTTCATGTAGGATTAACGGGCTATGCAATAAATTGTGAGGCATAATGAGTAAACTTGGGAAAATTGATCGTATTTGTTGTTTTCGTGTCATGCCCATTATTCTAATGGATCATGTTATGTTAGACTAGTTATCTTAATGGGTGACCTAGTAACTACCCAATCCGTTAACGGGTTGACAAAAAACTTATTATTCTCGTGTCGTTTTGTGACATTTTTAACTGATCATGAAATAAATTGGCAAGCCTAGAATATATCACATACACAGTGAGTCAAATTACGATAAAGTCCACTAAATTAGCATACCTTGCAAAACAAGCACTTTATAGGGCTTAAAAAAGAGCATCTTTTATGAACCTCAAGGATAGAATAGTTGTTTGAGTATGTATAATGTACTCCTTTATTTAATTCATGAAATGGGAGGCAATAATTAAGCTCCTCCCTCGTGGAGTGGCTGGCGGTGGCCGTGGCGGTGAAGTGTTCTTACAGTGCTCTAATATTATTTGTGTTTTGATGACAGTCCAAAAAGTTTCTCAACTTTAATATGATTATATAAATCTATTTCTGTCATATTTGCTAATCACATTGATCAGATCTCTCATAAAAATGAAACTTATCCCCCAATTTGTTATACGAACTCATATATAGAGGTCAATCCTAATATTCTCCTTAAAAAAGAAAATTTATATTAAGAGGAGTGGGAGGGTTTGAAAGTATTACAATAATTTAGGAAATTAGGAGTTTCAAACTTCAGACACACGTAAAAAACCACTTTATATGACAACTTTCACTTGCAAATTACAATATGTTTTCAGGACTCATGCCGAAAGAAATGCTAATGTGAACTACAAAAGAAGAGAAATGCTAAGCAATACACCCAAAAAAATAGGATCTTTTGATATAGGTGTCTTGGTTTTGAATTTTCTATATCAAACATCCATGCCTTTTAGTGATTTGATTTAACTTCTTTTTTTTTTTTTTTGTCATAATTTTGGTGCCATATGGACATTGTATTGTAACAAATTTCCTATAATCTAGCCTTTTGATTACACTCTCCTCTGTTAGAGATAATTGTAAAAAAAAAAAAAAGGTTGGTTAGATTCAATTTTTTTTCACAATAATGCTACAATTTAGCAATAATTATCTACGATTGAAGATATTTTCTTTCCAAAATAGTTTAAAATATTTTTAAATCCTCCAAAATCAAACGTACTGAAATGAGTTTTTTTTTAGTACGTTAAGAGAAAATAGGATTGAGAATAATATAAACGTACCAATACACATTGTGTGCAAAATAAAACGTACAAAAATAAAAATAATGTACCAATATTAACAATATGTATCAAATCAAACGTACCAAAATTGCAAATAAATGTACCAATTAATGATTTTTGTAAATTCAAAGTTACCAACAGATAATATATACACGATATATTATACCTAATAATAATTCGTCACCAACTATACTTAAACAAACATAAAAAAAAATATAATTTCACAAAAAAAATTGAAAAAATTACACGGAGCTTTTATGTTGATCACCAACTATTTGAAAAAGAAAAAACCATTTAGAAAAAGAAATAATATTAAATGTTTGCATTAAAAAAAATGTGATCGAAAAAACATTTTTGGAAGAAGAGAAAATATAGTTTAATTACTAAAATCTCCACTAAATAAGGAAAATTGCATCCTGCAAATAAAATGATAAATTCAAAAATTATTTTAATTTTAAAAAGTAGATGTGACTATTGGTCAAAGCACTTTAATCAAATTTTAAAAAGATACAGATGCTTAATCTAAATGATATAGAAAAATAAGAGATTCTAATTTTCCCAAAAAAATTTAACAAATCAAAAATTTGAAGGTTCCTACCGTTAAATTTCTTAATTTGTTTAAGTTTCAAGTTTATTTTTCAAATATGAACTATTTGTATTATGAAACTTTATATACCAAACAGTATTTTGACATAATGAAAAATTTCCCGGTAATGTGATAGTGTTTGGGATAGAAAACTTTTATTTAATTACAAATATATAAGACTTTTCTTGCAACTTTCACATGCAAATTTCATTATTTTTTCGGGAGTCGGCCATTTTTTCCCTCGATAACAACGCTTTGAGGAAGCCGAAAGAAATGCTAATGTGCGATGCAAAATACACAAATAAAAAATTGGAAGCAATCCCAATGCTTAGCCAAAACTGCTGGTTCTAAGCTGTTTGATTACATGTAGAAGCAATATGAGCACAAGCATTAAGTCGAATCCCAAGGCTAATGCTAGGGTTTCCTCCCTCGTCACTCCCTTATATAATCTCTTGTCGGACCATTTCTTTCCCATCAATTCTTCAGCTCACAACACAAACTACAATCAACAGAAGGAGAAGAGAAGCATACATATTTGGCAGCCAGAAATGGCGCCTACGATTAAAATGTCACATATTTTGGTGGCTGTTTTCGTCGTCCTTGTTTCGATGGAAGCCGCCTTGGTTATGGGGCAAGGCAATGGAAACGGGAACGCAAATGGCAAAAAAGCCGATGAGGCTAATTACGACGTGTTGACACCACTGGGATCCGGGCAGGAGCGAGGGTTCTGCAAAGCAAAGGGGGCTTGCTATTACAAGACCCTTACGTGCCCGTCGGAATGCCCTCAGAGAAAGCCGAAGAAGAACAAGAAGAACAAGGGTTGTTTCATTAACTGCGGTAGCAAGTGTGAAGCTACTTGCAAGTGTAAGCCATTTCACCCTTCTTCTTTGTTCTTTCAATTAACTACGCAACTGACAAAAAGAATTCAACTAGATCATATATTTTGAAACTTTTACTAAAACTAGATCTTCTTTTCTTCTGTGCAGATAGGAAATCCAAGTGTGACGGATATGGCTCTCTGTGCTACGATCCTAGGTTTGTTGGCGGTGACGGTGTGATGTTCTACTTCCATGGAGCCAAGGGGGGAAACTTTGCCATTGTTTCAGACACCAACCTCCAAATCAACGCACACTTCATCGGGACTCGACCAACAGGAAGGACCCGGGATTTCACATGGGTTCAGGCTTTCGCAGTGATGTTCGACTCTCACACCCTTGTCATCGCAGCAAAGAGGGTCTCAAAGTGGGATGACAAAGTTGATGCTCTCATGGTAAAGTGGGACGACAAAGTTGTTACCGTCCCCACTGATGGAGATGCTGAATGGAGGACTAACGGCGAAGATAGAGAGGTAGTAGTGGAAAGAACCGACGACACCAACTACGTTAGGGTTACAGTGGCCGGCCTCGTCGAAATGGACATAAGGGTTAGGCCTATCGGAGAAAAGGAAAACAAGGTTCATAACTACCAAATACCAGCTGATGACACATTTGCTCACTTGGAGACACAGTTCAGGTTTACCAATTTATCCGATCTTGTGGAGGGAGTTTTGGGCAAGACTTACCGGCCAGGTTACGTTAGTCCGGTCAAGGTCGGAGTCCCGATGCCAATGGCAGGCGGGGAGGACAAGTACGAGACTTCATCCCTCTTTTCGCCTCTCTGCAAGGTTTGCAGGTTCCAAAAACAGCCTGAGCTTGCAGCTGCTGGAGGAATTGCTCAGTACTGATGCTGATCAACAGTAACAAACACTTTATTGGTGTATTTTGTGTAATTTGTTAGCATTTCAAACATGAAATTAAGGAATAAACAAATAAGGGCTGCAAATTAAGCTTTTGATTGAAATGTGTTCACTCTTTTCTATAGATCTAGGCAGAGAGAAAAATAATGTTGGAATCTTGTCTTGCAAGTAACCTTGCTTAATTGTAGGGATGGCAACTTCCCTATCAATTTTGGGCCCGAGGAACCACCCGAATGGAACACCGACACTGATAGGTGTAACATGTCCCGTCCGGTTTATCGGAAGATAGGATCTTCGCCAAACCGAAATAGTCTTATATATATTTGAGAATTTTATTAATGTTCAATAGCCTCCTTGAGAATGACATTATTCAACTATAATGAAACTTGGGGATAACAAGTTAACCATATACCACAAGAAATTTTCAAAGCCAGGAACGATGTCTATCTACATGATGCTTCTACTGCTAAACTCTTTGCTACTCCTTCACACGGGTCACCGAACGTTTTAACCGAGACTTCAATGCTGCAACTCTTGGATCCAACGCAAGCCTGTTCAAAAGGTAGCACTCATCAGTAAAACAATGTGAATCGATAGTAAACAAAGAGGAGACAATACTTGGAGGTGCGAAGAATTTTATCAATGTAGCAAGCAAGATCGTACCTTCTGTACAATGGATAGAGCGCTAGTGCTCTTGCAGTGGCCATGGCTAAAGCTCCCACAGGTCCCGTGAGGTTTTCCGTAACTTGCAAATTTGATTGAAGAAATGACCTGGTTAGGAAATGGGCACTCTAGTGATAGCACAGGCCCTAACTTCCTTCCCGCTTTTGAATCTGAACTCCATGTATCAACAGGTGACGGATGAGACTCCGATACATGTGAGCACAAACTTTCAATCTGTCTTGTAGCAAAAGATATCTGGGTTGGATCACCCCCAATTTCCTCAAACAGGACAAGAGTATTTCCACTTGGTTTCAACCATGAACGAGGCACGTGGTACCTGTACGTTTAGTGATATCAAATATTCAGAATCAAAGTTTCAATTCAAGTTTTTCCCTTATAATCTCTAACGCTTACAATTCCTGAGATGGCTTTCCACAGTTCTTTCTGCATTTGTTGGAGTCATAAGGTCCTCTGAAATTGCAAGAGTCAGGGCAACCGCTAGTTGGTGCATTGTTGGTCGGCCAGTACCGCCCAATGCTTTGTCCGTTCACCCATGCTTCACCCTTTCCCATCCCTGTGAAGTCTAGTGCAACAGGGTTACTGCCATCAGGAGCACTAAATGTTGCCTGCATGAGAAAGAATATTTCTTCGGTTAGTATCTAAATCATGAGCAGCCAAGACTTGAGGAAACCCATATCACTCAGAATGCACCACATCCAAGCATGAACACGCAAGAAAATACAACACATGCACCACATGTAGCAGTATTAGAAAGGTTAAATACATTTTGTCCCTGCAATTTCTCCTCAAAATCACATCGTTTTTCACCACCCTTACCCTTATACATAATTATTATGCTAAACTTTTACCTTGTACCATGTCAAGGGCTGTTTCTTGGGTAAGGTAGGTTGTGAAATCCACTGAGAAGAACTTCCGCTGGAAAAACCCGAGTCTTCCCCTTGAAGTCCAATCTGCAGCCGCAATGATGAAGACGACAAAAGGAAAATTGTTAGACTTCGTCCTTTGAAGGTACGCCACTACTTATTCAGATTGAAGAACTTGGGTGTTTTTCTTTTTGTTTTCGGTTTTTGAAATTTCAAGTTATCAGGGAATTGCAACAAAACAAAATAGGAAGACTGACCTGATAGGTCCATTGCTGAGACGAGAGATCAGTGGTAGTGCCATTTTTCAAGCCCTTCAGCTGCACAGGACCAGTGATTCCGGCACCTGCTTTGTCAAAGAAGGCTCCATAGTTCTGATTGAAAAATTGATATACAAAAAACAATACGTGGTCAGAAATTGACCTTAAAGGATGGCATTCATTTATGAAAACTGCAATTCCAGAATATAATAAAAAATAAGGTGAAACCTGAAGGCCGACAGTCAAACTCAGAAGATCTATTGTGTTCTTCCCAGATGCAAATGTGACAGGGATATCCACAGAAATTTTGGCATTCTTAGAAGTGATTATTCCTCTCCCTGAAAAGAATCCAACTAAAACATAAATACAAGAGCAGAACAGTTGTAAAGTTGAGCCAGAACAGTTGCAATAGTTCAAGCAATGCACTAAATACTTGCCAATAACTCTCATTCAGATCTGAAATTCGCAACTGTGAAGCGTGAACCTTATCATCAGGCTTGTCTTAGTATCTAACCTTTGGTAGGAGGCTTTTCCCAGAAAGAAATAAACATAGAACCACTATATTTTGAGATTAAAACCTCATTTTACATGGTGCCTTATGACAGTATTCTGACATCTTCTTTTGCAATACAGTAAGCAGAAACTATGTTTAGTGTTCTTAAAGTCTATAAAACAGAATGGCGTGGGGAATTTAAAACTCAGATTGGACAGCAATATTAGCATAGTCGCGTTCAAAGCCCTATCAGATTCTCAGCCTTGAAGGCCTGCGTCTCCAAACTACAAAGGTTTAGGGATAATAAAATTATGGTTTCCTTCGTAGTTTCCCAAGATGTGTCAACGTCTATTACCAGGAAACAAATATTGCTGCTGGATGAAGACCAAGGAAGAAGGGCAAGCAATCAAATTATAGCCACACTAGTTTATAACTTTATACATCACCTGCAGGCTTTCCGTTAATAAACACGTGAAGGGCATGGCCAAGTGATTCCACATGAAGAACGGTTTGAGATCCATCTTGAAGGAATGTATCAGAACTTGTGACATCAACGCTGCAGAATTTGTTTAGAAAACGGATTTAAGTCTTGAAAGAAATCAAGACAACCAGATGAAAGGAAATAAATATATTCAAAATTAGTAACAAAGCATTCGTGGATTGCCTACCTTAAAGAGTACCACAAATAATCACTTTTGTCAGCTGTGGTGTTTATTTGCTCCAACAATCCAACTCTGGTAAATGCATCCTTCTTTGAGATACCCACTGGTTCATTTATCCAACTCCAGCCTGAGCCCAAAGCTTCAGAGGAATCGATATCATCAATCACTGAGTGATGCATGAAGCTTGGAATCATGGCGGCAGAGTTAATCTGTCATGATAGATTATATAGTTTTGCTTATAAGACGATTCCAATGAAAAAAGAAAACTTATGAGCATACTACTTATATATATGAAGGCTTCAATAGAAAATACTTGCAATATCCCTTGGAAATGTATACCAAATATGACATACGAGACACACTAAACAACAGCATTACATATATAGTATTTTTGAAAATAACCCTCAATGGAATTTGGGATACACAGAGATATACAAAGTAGGGACCGATATTTTCAAGTGGTAAATATAGAACGTTGTGAAGATAACTCATCTCTTGACCAGACCAAGAAAAGGTAACCATAATATATTATACATATAGAATACAAAATATTCTGATACTCTCTAGACCTGAAGAAATAAATATAGGTAATCTTCTCCAAATACATGCAAGCACAACGCGATAGAAGATGGGGAGGCAAACCTTTGCAGTGTTAAGCACTACATTTTTGCAGTCTGGTAAGATGCTCACAGACCATGCAGGCAAGTGATAAGAATTTCCATTGAAAGTCACAGTGGCATCAGATTTGGTGTCAGAATTAGCAAGAAACGCAGCACATGCTGATCCTGTTTTGTAAACAGTTGTCTGAGGATGAGAATAAACAAAAAAAAGAAAATACATGTTAGAAAAATCATGTTGTAGGACATTCACCTAGACCGATAGAATACCACTTCTTTTCAGATATACAAAGCATACAGGTGATGACCAGAAGCCACAGGTCATCTATGATTACGTTTTGGAGATCCTAAGAACTAGTTTTGGAGCTAAAACCATCCAGTTTTTTTACTTGGCACTAGTTTTGCAGCATCAATTTTAAGAAACTTCATCCACAGATACTTCCTTTTAGATATTCTAAAATGAAGACTAGGAAGTTCAGATATTCCATACATTTATTCTCAGATATTCAAACATGAATAACATGTATGTTCTATTGCTTCACACCACAAATGAACAGGTATGGGTGATCAATTCCACAATGGATATGGCTATACAGGGGGCATGCACTTAGACTGGAGGACCTTGAGGCCTAGAAGTTTATGTAACATTTCTCATCATAGCCACGAAAGATACTCTGTAACACTGAGTAAAAACACCATACCTCAACGTTTGGACCAAAAGAAGAATATTTTGGGTCAGTGGCCACCATCGCTTCTTCGCAAAGCTTTATGGCCTTATGCACATCTTTTAGGTGACCCCACTTAGGTTGTCTAAGAAGTCCTGCAACATGAAAAGGTTGAATCGATTACTGATGAGCCATCCATGTTATATGCATTGATGTTCTTAATTACTCTCTCCTCATTATAAAAGTATATCGTAACATTATAACCATTGCCTATACCCTAAGCTTAGTGTTGACAGAAGCTGCATTTCATTTATATAGCACTGATGAGCACACAGTTCTATATAGTATATACATACAATAAGCAAATATGCCTACATCATGAGCAGTAGTAAAGCAATAATACAGGGATACTAGACAACATACCATACTCATCAATTGGAGCATCATAGTCATAGCTTGTAGCAATAAAGGGTCCACCAGTACTCCGCCCAAAGTTAGTCCCGCCATGGTACTGTTCAAGAGCAACAGAGAACAAATCACTTCATATTTTCTTCCTGGTTTCTGAAATATACTGAATTGTCCTAAATCGTGACAGTCCCCTAAAGTTATGCTAAAATGTTAGTAACTACAGAGGCAATTGCAATACCATATAATAATTTTGGAAAGTTCCACCTCGCTGAAAGAAGCGTGCTACGGCAAATGCAAGGTCTTCCACTGGTCTCTGAGGCACAGCACCACCAAAGGAAAGAAACCTAGTGACCACAAATATTTTGAAGGTTTCCAATAAAAGAGCAATCAAATAAAGATAATACAGGTGATGCCAGAAATTTATTCAAATTTTCAGAAAACTAGCTCAAAGTACCAACAAAAAAACAGATTAGATCAACTAATTACCATCCGCTCCAATTCTCAGTCCACATTTTGGGTCTCTTTTCAGGAAGTTTTGGGGTCCATTGGTCACAATAAAATCCATTGCAAGTGCTGATCTGCAGGTAGTTATACAACATGTGAGTGAGTAAAGAAAGCACGTTAAGAGCGCTGTGTTCATACAAATGAAACCTGACTACAAAAGCCTCACCACAGATGGAGGAGCATCGTCTTGCTGGCACATGACCCAAGGCACCCCTGTATCCAAAGACACAGCCATGGCTGCTGCCCACTTAATATAGGTTTGGGCAGCTGGCCCGTATGCTTGATCAATGTTTCCATACTCGTTTTCAATCTGGCATAATTGAAACAGCACTTAATCCATAACTCTAATTGGAATATTCTCAATACCAAACACTTTGGGTAAATTATAAAAAGAAGTAAGAAAATTTAAACCTGAGATAAAATGATTGGTCCGCCCTGAGATGCATAAAGCTTCTCCTTCTTCATCATATCAACAATTTTTGCCGTGAATCGCTGCATTTCTGCCTGAACCACATAAAGTCAAATAAAACACTGAAGTTGAGAAAATACCGAGAAAACGAAACACAAACACACAGAGGCAGTTGGGACAAAATGAAGAAGAAACCTTGAATGGTTCATTGTCCGTTCGCAATTGAATTCCGGGTATGAAATGCAACCAAAGAGGAAAGCCACTGTTGAAAAAAATTGAAACACAAACACAATCACACAATAAAACTCTTCAGAAAGTAGTAAAAAATATAAGCTGATCATCATAAAAGCAACTTCCTTTTCCTATTTCTCCAAAAGAGAAAAATGGAAAAAGACCAATTCAAATTCAATTCAATTCATAATACCCGTAGTTCCATTCTGCGCACACATATGGACCAATTCGAAGGTGCAGATAAAGGCCAGCTTCTGCTACTGTCTTCACAAATTTAACCAAATCTTTTCTTCCCCCAAAATCATACTGCAAAAATTGTACAGTCCACCAGTCACCACCATCACAACAAAGACAAAATGCACATAGTTCAAGATAACCAAAAGCACAAAAAACTCGCTACGTCCCGGATTCAAACCATTCCCCTTACTCTTATAATAAAACACGAAAACGATATAAAAAAAATATGGGTTTTCACTTTTCATGATTTCTTTAGCGTTTGTGTCTCTGACCAAGAAAAGCAGTAATCATTGCAATGAACTTTTAGTCTTCGTCTTCCCACATTTTCACAGAAACCAAACGGCGTCGCATTGGAAATGAAAAATTCAGCAAATGCTAGAAGAGAGAGAGACCTGGCCTCGAACTGGTTCGTGCAAGTTCCAGAAGACGTAGGTCTCGATCACGTCCAAGCCTCCGTCTTTAGATTTCTGAATAAGGTCCGGCCACATCTACAACCAAACACACACACAGCAAAATTCAGACAGAAAAAAGAAAAAGAAAAGGACAATGGAAAATGGAAGAACGAGAGGAAGAGAAGTACCTCGGGAGTGCTGCGAGGATAGTGAATGGAGCCAGACACCAAAACCCTGCGCTTCCCGTCAATCACCAGCGCTCTGTGGTCGTACGTCACCTTCGCGCAATACGACGCCGTCGCCAGAACTCCGATCACCAAAACCACCACTAAAATCCTCATCTTCTTCGACTCCGAATTTTGAGTTCGTTTCTGTATTCAATCCTTTAAAATTTCGTTTTCGGAGTACGATTTCTTAAAGCAATGGCTACTCAATTAAACAACAGTTTCTTAAAACGATTGCTGGATTTCTTGCAGCATTGCTTTGCATTGTTGCTTACTTTTTTTATTCCTTGTTTATCCGTTTGTATTTTGGCTCGCTTTGGCCGCTTCCTTAAAACGACGCTTCCAATCAAAGCGGTGACGCTGTGGAGAACGTCATCGCTGCCGTCGTCGTCCTCGTCTGCTTCTGCTTTCTGCTTTCTGCTTCTGCCTTCTGGCTTCTGCTTTCTGCTGCTGCTGCTCTCTAACTAGTAATACTCAGTGAGCTTCAAAGGAGTGAGTGATTAGGATTTGGATGGATAATAAGCGCGTTCAAATGCTGTTGCTGTCGGTGCGGGGAAATCATCGGGGCGTTGCCGGGCGCATTGAAAGACTGGCGTGTCGCGTCTCTGCGTACGGAAACGCGGAGTGGTAACTATTTGCGACAGCGACGGAAAGGTTTTTACTTTCACGGTAAAAATCACCTAAAAGGTAAAAAGTAAGCGCAATGCGAGCCGGGACCGTTTTGTATTTTAGTTGCAGGTGGTGGATTGGCGGAATTAGGATTTTATCTCGTGACCGTTCAAATAGGTGGAGAGAGAACAAAAAGAGAAGAGAATCGTACTCCGTATTGGCGGGAGCTGGCGTTTCAGTTATGCGTTTGTTGTGTCATGCGTGTGAACGTTGGACTGCCAAAAGAAAAAGAAATATTTAAAGTCAAGAGAAAATCTCGTGAAGGAGAGAGATGCATGGATGAGGGTATGGGACTTGGATTCAATCATTGAAATTATTATTCCCGATTATTGAATTAATTTAAAAATTATGTTTAACGGTGTAGATTTAAAGACCGATCATTGTTTTTCGTTTTGAATAATATGTGATGTATCTCGTCACATCGATAACATACTATTTTTTTTCTTCATATAGCACTATTATCGTATAAGGCCACAACATATTATAGTTTCTGTAAAATCGTGATTACTTTTGGATCGGATAATCATTAAACTTGCACACCTTTTTCAATTTCTCACACATTTTCTCTTTACTTCAAGCTATTTGTTTTTGTTTCATTTATTCGATTTATTTAATTTATTCAAGTCGATAGCTAAATATAAATTCGAACGTGCCATGTTAAAAGCAGTATGTGGAAATTAGCTCCCTAACTTCTAGAATATTCTTTCGTGTTTTGGCAATACGAGATGGGATTAGAGTTTTGCTACAAACCCTAGCGTTATTCTTAATCTATTTTCATTTACTAAACTAGAATTCAAAGTTGAGTGCAGAAAAGCATACTAACAGAAACAAACTAATTTCAATTCACATATACCACGTATGTGTTATTGATCTAATAATGGTCATAACATTCACGTCCTTGTTCCGAACAATAGTTGCATCATCCATATCATTTATGTTTTTCTTTTTTCTTTTTTTTTTATCAAAAATATCACTTTATGTTATCCATTTGTTCGATTGTGTGATAGATATTTTTGTTTGGGGTTTTTAATCCAACTTTAACTTTAACATGGACAGCTGGTAGCTAGACCACAGCTTGGCATGACTTGCAAAAGTGTTATGGTTTGCTATATAGGGGTGGGAATCAAATCGATCGAACCGACCGATCTGAATCATATTGAACGTTTAGAAGATTAAAACTCTTAAAATGTTGAACGTTTTTATTTATGTGTTGAATAGATTTAAATTGATTGAATCAAACTGAAACAAACCGAGTAACAATGATTTGGTTTGATTTGGTTCAGTTTTAATGGTGGTATTGAATCAAACTGAACCAAACCGAATCGACGGAATCGTTGAATACTAGTTGATTTAGTTATATTTTTTGTAACAACCCGAATCAAATCGATCCATGCCCACTCCTAATTTGCCACATCAATGCTTGCCAATGAAAACTAAAAGCCACGGTTGAAACGTTTGAATAGGGTAGTTTTGTAGCATTATCATGGTTCAAGTGGAAATCCTAATAGCTAGTGGGAAGGTTCATCATTCAGATATTGTGAGAGCTACCCAAGCTTGATGAGGATGTTGTTCTAATTTGGCATACATTCTCAATTCACAAACATACAAAACAATTATTGTATAATACTGAAGTAACACGTGTACGTAAATGGAGTTTATAGTATACACTAAAGTTTATATCATCAATAAGTAAAATGCATGTTATCACACAAGCAGATTGTAACATAACGTGGTGGTCATACAGTATATATGTCTCATCCAAAATTAGATCCAACGCATGTTATACCTCGTCCAAAAATTACTCCACATCATCCGTATGTGTTGCCGCACTTAACTTAAACGACGCATACTTCTTTAGTTTGGAAACAGAAAAATGATTGCCATCTCAACGCTAGACCCTAAAAGAACCAGTCACTAATGTAGCTCACTGCAATCGCTCATATAGCCCAAAGTAACCCACCAAATCATAGTGGTGCCATGTGAAAATCAACAAAAGCGAGCACAATGGGGGTGTCAGCAAATCATTCAAAGTACCCGGATTCTAGAAAGAATGATGAAGCGCATGTAAAGATGAATTGACCTATCACTTAGTATTACACTTTACTGATATTCCTTTTTACTTGTAAGTGAGATGTCTTAGGTTCGATTCTCGCCAAAAACAAATTCGAACCATATTATCGCTAGTTCATTGTGAAGCTAAACCCACACTCTCGGACTTAGTATAGATAGTATCATTTGTTTTAAAAAAGGAAAAAAGAAAAGATGCATTGACCTTGGTGAGTTGATGTGCTTTAGGTTGGTCAACTGAGAAAATGATCTGTACTTTGGGGCGGTGCATGCGTGCAGTGAGTGCCATAAAATGGGTCCAAAACCTACTTAGTACTACATCATATCTGCATGGTTGATAGTACTGGCAATTGGCAAACCATATGAACCACTAGTATATAATGTCCAACCAGTATTTCAAATTAAATTAAAGCATTAACAGGTGATATTTCGGTCTGATAACACAATATTTCATATTAATCTCACTTCATATAGTATTTGTATTATCGGATCGGGATGTTTACTCAGTCCATCTAAATTATTCTCCAAATAGACCCACTCCCTCAAGATTATTTCAGCTTTGAATGCCGTCTCTTCCAAATTGTCTATTGTTGGACCTACTGTGGAAGACTCAAAGCTTCTGCTATATGATCAAGGTATTTCGACCCATGTTCGACTCCAAGCTAACTCCGCTACCCATCGACTAGCACGTTACGCTCTTCAGTGTTATTCTTTTTGTAACTTGTTTGAGGATCCTCCATACCTCATTTCAGATTTATTGATTGAGTGTAATAGTTAAAGAGTCTCATAACTGAACAACTTTTTGTACTGTTGTTTATTCTCCAAATAAGGACAGGTGACCTAGTATTTTTTTACCAGCTACACACCAAAATAGTAGGCACAAGGCACTATTGTGATCAAGTAGTGGGCATTGTCTAAGTTAAAAGCTCCATTGGTATACAATTATAGCAATGGTCTTTCAACTTTAACTTAATTGAAGTAATGGTCATTTAACTAAAAATTTCATGACCCTTAAATCTTTAAAACATGTAGCGATGATCCTTTTCATCAGCTTCATTAGAACTTCCATCAAAATGAATCACGTATCACACAAGTGAGGCTGAATCAAGAGGCAAATATGGAAAAAGAATGAGAAAAATTGTAGCAATAGCCCCTCAACTTCTTAACTTTAACCCAATTGGAACAATGATCCCTCAACTTTAACTCAATTGGAGCAATTATCCCTCAACTTTAAACCCAATTGTAGCAATGATCCTTCCAACGTGACTCATTTTGATAGAATTATAACTGAGTTGACGAAAATGATCATAGATGCACGTTTTGACGAGTTCAGAGACCAATGGTCATGAATTTTTAGTTGAGGGACCATTACTCCAATTGGTTTAAAGTTGAGAGACCATTGCTACAATTGAGTAAAGATTAATGAATCAATACTACAATTTTCTCACAAAGGTTTTAAAGAAGCAACATATATTTGGATAAAGTTTTATATGCATGCCGTTTAGGAAGGGAAATCAATCAATCACTTTAAGTATAGAGATAAATATTCTTAATGGCTTCATTTGCGTTTAGCACTCACCATTAACAAAATAGAATCATGTATTTATGCATTTACGTAGTAATATTTTGGGGGTGTACCTACAATCCTACGTGCCCCGTGATATTCAATGCTTTAGATCTCAATGTCCAAATCTCGCTGTACATTTAATATTGGTCCGAGTTCTAGTTGGGTTTTAGATGGTGATGGTTTCTTTTTAAAGGGGACTGGGGTCAATAAGGACGACAATAGGAAGCTGTCTCAGACAAGCACATTGACAATTTGACACAATCACATGCCCTGCTAAGTTGCCGAAACAGATTATTCAAATTAAGAATAATCTCAACCTAATTCTTGTTTTAGGTGTACGCGGTCCAATTTGGTCCGTTGCACCTCAAAAACCAACAAATTATATAACCAGGTTGTTTGGTGTTCGCTTAACTTGTCGGGATCGGTTTTGTTTGGATTGATTTGGTTTATTAATTTTTGTAATTTCTAGTCATTGTTCTACATGGAACAGGAAGATGAAATTGTTTTTCGGTATCAAATTGGGTTTTTGAGTTCATAGCATGAAATGGCATGTGGTAAAGAATCCGTAGTATTTTTCAAAGAAAGGATGAGTTTTTAGTGAAATTTCTGTGTTGGTAGGGCCTAGGCCGTACGATGGTCATGAGGCTCAAAGTTCAAACCATGCATGTGGCCGACGCAAGGGTCGAGCAACCGAGTCTAAGTTGGGAGGTCTTAAGATACCAGGTCATATTTCTCCTCTTCACTCTTTTTATTTCTTTACAAAAACAACAACAATCAAGCCTTATTCATCTAAAGTGGGATCGGCTATATGAATCATAGAATGCAACTACGCTCGGTTGTGAATTTAATATTTGAAGTTCATTTTTACTTTTGTCTGTGATTATTGCATTGTTATGAACACCGAACAATTTGATCAAATGGGTGTTTGAAATGATAGAAATTCTCTGATGCTGCTATAGCACATTAGCACTCTCATGGTTTGGTTGGTTCATGATACGTGAGGTCTTGCTTTTACATGCTGCATAAAAATCAAAACGGGGTTAGCATCTCGTTTTCCTCTTGAAATGGAGCTGTCCTGGCGCTACATCCTCGTTTTCCTCTTGCGTTCTCCAATATACTTATCTTTACATCTCACAGTAATATGTGAGCTATCAAGCTCCTGTTAGACACCAAAGCAAACGAACTTTCATATGAATCACATCCGGAACATATACCGATGCTAGTTTAAAACAAAACACTCTGGACACCGTTGCAGGCAACTCCGATATCGCTTTTATTTTGGCCCTGGTGACCATTACACAAAATCATATTATCTGAACTAGTCACAAGGAAAACGAAAAGAATTTGCCCCCGCCAACGCAAAACAATGGGCATTTGTACATGTATTGTGCTATAGATAAGCAGTCAGCACCATGTGAATATTGTGAGTTGTAAGCTGTAAACCTACCTTTGCAAAAACCTAAAAGCGATACAATTATACCATGTGCGTCTCCCTCTACCCCTCTCTTTGCTTCTTATCTAAAAGAAACCGTCGTTTGTCACCGTTGAGCTAGATTACTTCCTCTGTGCATAAACTTTGACCAAAGCAAATTCAATTACCTGGTATGATACATATGGCAATCTGAAGGATCAGAGTGGCTGAAAGCGGCACAAGTACAGGTTCAAACAGCGATTCAGCTTTATGGAAGGTTACCCCCAATTGACTGTTTTTTGA
Source organism: Malus sylvestris (assembly GCF_916048215.2). Lineage (NCBI taxonomy): Eukaryota > Viridiplantae > Streptophyta > Magnoliopsida > Rosales > Rosaceae > Malus > Malus sylvestris. The sequence continues at coordinate 11,663,467 of NC_062270.1, read as the reverse complement.
CATTTCCTTGAAACTAAAAGCACCGCCTTTGCCTGTCAGTGGTTGTTGGTCCTCTGAACTAGCACCGAGCAGGGTATCCATGCTGTTTCGATTTACTTTCACTGAACGGCTTGCTTTTAGATGGTTCTGTGTAACCTTTGCCTGTGAGTGGTTGGTCCTTTGGACTAGCACCTAGCAGGGCTTCTGCGTTTGACTTATTTTCAGGTTCGCTGGGTCTCATCCAAATTTTTACATGCCCTTCCCAAGATGCAGTGAGAATAGTTTCCTCTGTGAAAACTAATCCGGATAGGGGCTCAGAATGAACGCAGTGAGACACTAGTGGGGAGAGCTTTGGAATGTCCCGCATGCTGGGTGCAGGTTGAAGAGTGCCAATGGGGTAAACGCTGTCCCAGTGGGATGACTGGCTACCTGTGCTGAACGTTGGAGATCCACCAAGTGAACTTCGGCGAAGTGGCACTACAATCTCATCCATGGGCAGGTCCCATAGGAGCAATTTTGTGTCCTGTAAGCACAAATATGAGAGGTGGAAGTAGCCAGACAAGCAAAACTCATTGGCACAGATAAAAAAAAATCGCATCTAAAGCAGAAAAATATTTCATGGACCAATTTTAGCTTCATAAAAATATATCACGCCCCAACTTCTCTCTTTGAAAATCTCGCACCTAGCTATTGAATTTCTTTAATCGGACTTAAACAATTGTCTCCAGGACTAACAAAAAAGAAAAATCTGATAGCTAAAGATATTTGATACTAACCAGCACGAGAAAAACTTAAAAGAATATGTAGCTTAGCTGTGTGATGGAGAGGAATTGGGAATGATATAGAATATTATAAACTGATAAACATACGCTCTTGTCAACAGAAAAAATAAGAAGATAAACATAAGCACTTAAATGATTTTATTTTTAAACATGTTAACCATGGCATATCATCTCAGTGTTTTCTTTAGGCAAGGACAAGATGGGGAGAGCAAATTACCTGACCCACAGAACCAAAACGGTAAACAATATTTTCTTCCGTGCCATCTGAACTTGGTGGGGACCAATATGAATCAAACGCCACACCACTAACCTGCAAGCATAAGGGCTAAAAGGTGTGAGATGTCCATGAGTTATGCTAAGTCAAAAGAGGGAAGGATGGAGAACTCAACGACTATGCACAAAGGTTTGCTGAAACTGTACCCATGAGTTGTGCCCTTCACCCCAAGCTACTACTTTTCTATCTTCCATGCTCCATACCGTAACGAGATCCTCTTCTCCTCCTGTCAAAATGTATTTCCCATCCGGACTGAGAAACAACACATAATGAAGGTCAAATATGAACATCATAATGTGTAAACACATTCGGTTTGACAAAAATTCGTATGAACATCATGTGGAACACAAGTATAAATTTCTGGATATACTAATGGCAGGAATTTGGCCAGTATAATCATGTATCAATGAAAAATATATATTTTAATTTTTTACCTCCACGCACAACACAGAAGAGCACCATAATAACTCTTGCCACCGAATACTAGCTGTTCTTTTGAGTAGTCAAATACTCGCAAATATCCTACATGTAGCACCTAATGTCAGTACCAATTAACAGATACGCTCATACACAGAGTCGCAAGCGTAACAGATTGAGGAATACCATCTCTACCGACTGTTGCCAAATTTGCCCCATCTTCTGAGTAAACAATGCTGTTTATTGCACCTTGGCAAATATGCCATCTGGAAATTGGATTACTCTGCAGATAAACCATAAACATGAAAACGGGAGGAAGAAGAAACAAAAAGGAAGATGATAAAAACATCTATATTTGGTTCTTGTATAAGCTTTAGGAAATAACAAAAGTTCTAACGATTAGCCAAACTGCATAACCTATACGGCGGTATTGCAGCAGCTCAAGTGAAAATGTCGCAAAGGTAGGTTAATACGCAGTGGCAGTAATAATAATATTATTTGACCTTGGTCATAATGGTATGTACTTTAAAAGCCAATCCTTTACATAAGCAGAAAATTAAGTATAATAATGCTTTACTTAACATGCAAAGAAATTTTATACATTGATATTACCTTACTGGATCTTGCATGAGCCACCAAAAATTGAGTATGATCCCTTATAACCGGGAAAGAAGAATCACCAGCACTTTCCTTACTCTAAAATGAATTAATGCTGAGCTCAGTTCATGAAGGAAAACAGGAAAACCAGGAAAGGATAAATAGCATTTGAAACAGGAAAAATTAAAGATCAAGGCTTGCCTTCTCATACACATACAAGTTTCCATCAGCATGAGCAGCAGCAAAAGCACCGCTACCTTTGGGAACCCATGCAACACTGGCACACCGACTGTTAAAACCAAATAGTTAGTTTGTGCATGAAGACTGCCACCAAAACAGAAACCACTAAGCACAGTCCAACAGCCATACCGCCCTGCACCCCCACAAGTTATTTGGTACGTTGCTTTGTAACGTTATATCAAGCCAACAGCTATGGTACTTATCAAGAGTGATCACAATTTACGATTACATTAGCAAACTTATTCGATATATAACAACCACATTCTGCTTCTAAGATGGTATGTATTTCCAAGGTACAGAACTAAACTGTAAGATCAATGAAAGTGGGAATTTTTCTGGATAGGGAACTCTCAGCTCCACTTACGCAAGAAGTGTTAATTTGTTTATCTACCTTATGCCAAATTTATTCCTTGGCCCACCCCGTTTCCCCGTAACATAATCAAGATTACATGCACACCAGCAGGCAGCAGTGACAATGTGCATTCCTGACACCTTTTTTCATCAACAAACTTGTAGTACATAGATAACAAAGCAGAAGGAAATGAGGCAAAGTTGAGTAACAATCTTGCCTGCTAGTGACAGAACCTTCTTTGTTATAATGATGGGCACCAACAAGCTTCTTTCCAGAATCTTGCAATTGCTGCCTCAAAGACGCCGAATAAACTGCAACAACAAACAAATTAACCAAGTCACAAACAGCCTCCTCATCACCAAAACCCCATTCAATCACACGCAAACAAGATTCCTTACTATCTCCGGAGCTCAATCCAATAAGCAAGTCATGCCCGTCTTTGGCCTCGGAATCAAACGCGTGGCACACAGGATTGGAATTGCCAAATTGCAAAGCCTTGATAGGATCCTACAAACAAAATCCCGAAAACCCTTTACACAGATTCCCAAAAAAACAGAAACCCAATTATCCAAACCGCACAATAAAAAACCAATCCAACCCCAAGAACACGGAAAATTACCTTATCGGGCGAATTGAGATCACTGATATAAACAGTATCCCCAACATTGAATACCAAAAACGACCCTTTACTACCGAGATTCGAGTTAACCGTGTGATGGGTCCCATTCGACCCGCCGAAATGAGCATACCTACTACTCCCATTGCTGGTTCTGCTATATCCACTCCCTCCCACAAAGCTCAGAGCTTTGCCCCCATTTCCCCCCAACAGCCTCGCCGCCGCCGACCGCACTCCGGTGGTGCTGAAACTCGGCGCCAGCGTAGGCTGGCTGCTAGGCTTGTCCTTGAGCTGCGCTACCGTCACCTAAAATCCACAAACAAACATTGACTAACTCCGAGTCAACAGAGACAGCGACAACGACAACATATCTAACACAACCGATTAATTCGGACCCTGCTTCGATTAATCCTACATTAAATTCGTTTTTTTTTTTTTTTTTTTTGGGTACCTGAGAAATTGTCTTGGCGTACGAGTACGGGAGGAGGTTGGGCGGCCGAGTCTTCTCCGAGTGAAGCTTGTATCGGCCTTCTGGGGTTTTGAAATACGCCTTTATAAGCGATTGTGTCTGGGAATTCGTCGTTGCAGACGAAGAAGACGACGTCGTTTGCGGCGTCGCAGTCGTTGACGATGATGCCGACAACATCGGGCTCAGGCCGTGTTTGTTGTTGGAGTAGCCGTTGTTGAACATCGTCGTTGGAATTCAGGAAATTTTACGGTCGCCGACTGACAGAGCGAGACAACATCGTAGTGTTTTTTTTTTTTCCTTACTGGTTATTTGGTCTGCTTTTTGGGGAGGACGGATCGGGTGGTGCGCGGGTGTTGGGGTTTGGAGCGTAGTTGACTTTGGGTTTTGGACTTTTCGGACAGGAGATGCAGATGGAGGTGGTCAGTATTTGGGACGATGAGGGCGATCCATGTGGTGGCTGGCTGTGAAGTTTGAGAAAGTTGAAGAAATGGACGTTGATGCACTTCCACCCTAACAAATAGGCTAGTCCAAAGTCTTTTTTTTTAGGCCCCCCCCCCCCCACCCAAAAAATCTATTCCACCCCATCCAAATAGGCTGGCCCAAAGTGGAGGCCAGCTTTGGGCGCAGCATAATGGACTAAGTAAGAAACAGGTCTACATGATATCAAACTGACATCAACATAGTCAGATGAATTTCTTTTTTTTTTGCCATTGGCTACACACACGCTTGGGCGCGCATTCCAGCATTAACAAAAAAAAATGTCATAACCTTGGCCCTTACCGTGGGCCACGTGTCTGATTTTGGGCGGTTGGATTTTATTTTTTTGAAATCAAACGGTCCAGATTAATTAACTTAATAAAAAAATTCTTTAAAAATATAAAAAATAAATAAAATATTATTTTATATATATATAAATACCTAACCATCTTTCACAAAAATTGTACTTTCGGAAAATGACATGTGGGGTGACAAAATTGGTTAAAAATTATATTTGAAATAAAAAATGAATTTTTTTTATTATTTTATAAAAATAATAATAATATTTTAATATGAATTTACTAGACTCTTGCCCATCTCATTTTTTACAGGTAGAGATGCACTTGGTCAATTAATGTTCATTAGAGTCAATTACTATTCATTTGGGTAGATTAAATGGGTCCATTGGAGTCAATTACTATTCATTTGGGTGGATTAAATGGATTTTGGACCAGCTCATTTTTTAGAGGTGGAGTTGCTCTAAGAGTTGCTATTTTTTAGACTAGGATCCTTGCCTGATCTTTTTATGTGGATCCCTTCAGGATCAATTCATCGTAACTGTCCACCACAAATCCTAAGGTCCGAATAATTTTGAATTTTTTAGCTTTATTTTAGTTTGAACACACAAGTCAGGATCCTGATTCTCTCTCTTTCACCTCTCTGGTGCCTTCTCTGTTTAACACACACCAAAAATCCTCTAGACGAAGTTTGCCGAATCAACACAATCGCCCAAAACCACATATATCTATGACCTCAAAGCCTCCAATTCTTCTCCTCGCCATCACGAAATTCATCAACAATCTCTCGCCGTCATTCATCTCCCCGTGCTCTTTGCTGTGACCTCTCTTCAACACCCTGAGAACTCTTGGCCTTCTCTCACTAACCTTTACTCTTTTTGGGGAATCCAATTCCGATTCTAAGAAAATTCTGAAACTCAATGACTAATGGGTAAAATATCTCCTTGCGGCCTCCCTTTTGTATGAGGTAATAAAACGAATTTCATTAGTGGGTTAAAAAAGTTAATTTATCTAACATTACTCGTAAAAACAGTTAGTACTATGATCTAGTGTTATTCCTCTTTACTTATAAGTGAGAGGTCTTAGGTTTGATTCTCACCAAAGGTGAATTTGAACCACATTATTGCAAGCCTTTTGTGAGACTTAACTCATTTTCCCACCCCATTTGTTTGTTTTAAATTGAGTAATGATAGAGAAATCACATTTCTTTTCTAGTACATCGATATTTTTACACTAGGAGAGGAGGAGTTCAGTTAAGCCACACAATGGGCAACATAATTTGGGATCGAATTCGCCATCCATGATATTTGAACATAAGACTTCTCACTTCCAACTGAAGAGAAATACCACCAGACCGTACCCCTATCGTTTGTTAAAAAACACATTACTCCTAAAAAAATTTAACTACAACTCCGCTCCGAATTTAAGACTGAGACAATTGCCAATATGAGGAAATGTCATCCGCTCACATCCTCTCAAGTTCATCTCCCCAGATTCTAAGCACCAAACTTGAGACTGAGACAATTGCCAATATGAGAAAATTCTCCCTCATTCTAAAGCGCTATTCCGTCTCCCCAGATTCAAAGCACCTAAACCTTAAAACTTGAAACAATTAGGGAGAATTTTCACTTTCCTAAATGGAGAAAACAAGAATTGAGACCTTGAAGTAGTTCCGGAGCCAAGCCAACAGATTTTGGTATCAAATTATTGTTGGAAAATAAAAAATAAAGTATTTTAGGATTTGATTTAATTAGTGATTTTATATGATTTAAATAGGGTTTGGATATGAATTGATTTGATCTAGATTTCCTTGTCTTGTAGAAAAATGATTGTTTTGATTTATTTCCTAGTTTGCTCTTTTGTAATCTTATTAATTGCTCCTTATGGAGAAGAATAAAATATTGAAATTGTAATTGAGAATTGTGAGATTGTAGAGAATTTTAAATTTACCCTAAACCCTTTATTTTCAACTTGTTGAATCCCACATCGGCCATAGAAAGAGAGAAATAATAGTTTAAATATCTCAATCTCACTCCAACTAATACCGATGCATTTTGTGATAAAACTCTACACCCGACGAATTGTGTAGATAGTAATTATCAAGTTTGGGATAATATTGGTGTGGTTGGATTCTACAATTATTGATGGTCATACGTTGTGGTACGGACAGACAATCACCATCAGCCAAATGGGGCTCTAGTTTTGTTAGTGTTTTAAGTACCTGCACTCATGCAGGATTTGTAAAAGAAGGCCGCAGGAGACTTTTTTTCTTTTCTTTTTTTTGAAACGAAATGCACCCTTTTGTAAAAAGAGAAACGAACACATAATGTACAATGAAAGGATGTTATTGGAAGATTTCGGAATCCTCACAAATAAGATCCTGGGAGTATCCTCATTCCTACCAAAGATGAAACGAACATATTATAATGAAATATTTCCACTTCGTCACATCATTTCCCATTCCAATTTTCTCATCAGTTTTATAGCATAATACATGCTAATGTAGACAAAATGAATTGTTTTTCTCATATAATACTGGGTTTTTTTTTTTTTGCCCGCTCATATAATACTAGTTAAATGTGTTTAACATGTAAAAATTAGATTATTGAGGTAGTACAAACCCAACCCGTTTAAAATTCCTATTTAGAAATTGTGCCATAATCATGTTGGCGTCAAAAAAAGAAACGGCACAACTTCTAACTTCATAAGTTCAAATCGTATTATCATGCAAAAAATATATATATTATAATGTTGTGTCATAAATTGTCACACTTTTTTTTTATCCAAAAAAAAAGAAGGGTGTGGCAATTTATGACACGAATATCCTTTCCTTTGATGCATTAGAATTTGTTTAGCACTCTACTTAAATTCAACTTTTTAAAATGAAAAATAATTTTCAAGTTTTAAGTTTTAAAAACTTATTTGGTGGGACTATTTTCAAAAACTGAACTCAAGACTAACTCAAAATATAGTTTATTCTCTAAAAACATGAAAAGTGATTTTTTAGAGTTTTTAAACTTAAACTCACTCCTTTCTTTTCTCTCCCTCCTCCCCTCTCACTCCAAATCTATCTCTCTATCTTTTCTTCCTTATCTCTCCTCTTTTTCTTTTACCTTTTTCGTTTCTCTTCCAATACGCTGTCTTCATTCTCTTGATTCTTTCTCTCCCTCCCCTTCCTCTCTATCTCGTCCGATCTTCTCTCTTCTTTCTCTTTCATTCAATCATCTCTTACTTTTTTTCTTCCTCTCTCATGTTTCTCTCTCTCCTGCGACCCTATCTTTTTAGATCTCTTTGTCTAGTTTAAGTTGGAAGATTTAAAATTTTTAAATCACAAACCAATGAAGTTTTTTAGTCTTAAAAAAATTGTTTTCATGAAATGTTTTGAGAAATAATAAAAAATTTCAAATAGGATACCAAACAGGCTTTAACGATTTGGGTGGGCTTGGCTCTAGGTGGGTTGGGCTAATATTTGTGACTAGACTTTTAACGGGTCTCTTAAGATCCACTACCATTCGAGATGTGAGAAGATAGTAATGGGCTTTTCCCTTTTTGGGCTGATGCGAGAGTCGTCTCTATTTTGCATTGGGCTTATGAGAAGCCTACTTTTTTTTTTAACAAACGATATTATTCATATACTAAGGAGGTGGGGGAGTGGAATAAGCCTCATAATGAGCTAGCAATAATGTGGATCAAAGTTGCATTTTGCGAGAATTAAACCTAAGACCTCTCACTTACTAGTGAAGAGGAGTACCACTAAACCGTAGTACTAAGTGGCAAAAGCATATTGATTACATAAAAAAACCAATAAGATCTCTCGACCAAAAAAAAAAAGAATAATATGTGAAATAGAAACGTGAGTCAAATTCTAAACCCTGTAGAATGGCATTTTCATGGTTGACAAGTGCAAACAAATTTGAGTTAAGTTTCTGTATGTGTATCCAAACATACATAGAATGAAAGTTTTGACTTAATCGAGGCTTAATCATAGTAAAGGTGGTTAAGACAATGTGTCTTCTCTCTTCATCTATTTCAGTATCAGCTAAATTCAAATTAAATATCAAGTTGGACTTATATTTAAGAAAAAAAATACTATGCAAGGAAACACACTAAGCGTAACTAAATATTTGGTATCAACTAAATTCAAATTAAATATCAAGTTGGACTTATATTTAAGAAAAAATACTATGCAAGGAAACACACTAAGCGTAACTAAATATTTGGTATCAACTAAATTCAAATTAAATATCAAGTTGGACTTATATTTTAAGAAAAAAAATACTATGCAAGGAAACACACTAAGCGTAACTAAATATTTTAGGATAGGTTAAAATTTTTAGAATTTGGTTATAATACTTACATGTATTTAATATAATTACTATCTCAACGGTCAAATAGTAATTGTATTTAAATATATATATTCACATGAATATTTTTTACCATTAGATGATAATTGTATTAAGTACATACATGTAAGTATTGTAACAAAATCCAAAACTTTATTGTAAGATGGGCCTATTACTAAGTAAACATAGGGAAGATTACCATATTGTCCTAAAGCTTATTTGTTTTAGGATATTAGAATCCGGGTTTGACTTTGGGGGTTTAGGGAATTAGAAGGTCCATTAAGGCTTGAGGTTGATCATTTTGGATTTAGGCCTCTTGATGGTTGGATTGGTCATTTTTGTCATTTTAACTAACAATTCATTTGACTTTTCAATTGGTACTTAAACTAAAAATACGATATTTTGTCTCAAAATTATTTGTTGGTATGAAAATACAAGCTCACGTTTCAAATCCCCCTCCCCATATTTAAAATCAAATTAGTCTATTGCTTGAATAAAAGAATTCTCTACTTTAATTATATACTCTAACTATATATATCTCAAGTTAAGATGGGCATAAATTATAAATTGCTTCAATGAGACACAAAAAAAAAAAAAAAAAAAAAAAAAAAAAAAAATTCCGAATCAAAAGTGCCAATGTCAACTGATAGATCTAGGTAAGGCCCCAGCATCCAAAAAGAAAATAATAACAAAAATTTAAGAAAACAAATGGAAAATAGTAAGATTTGTGAAGGTGACCTACTTGGAGCAATCATCAACACATAGCAAGGGATTTTTCACCCGAGAGGTTGGCCAATAGGGATTGTACAACTTGCATAACTTCATCAATAATCATCATGCTCCTGGTAAAAAAAAAATGTCATACTTCTTCCTTAAGTTTGTGGCAGGCAAATCATATGCATATCCTTTTTTTTTTTTTTTTATATAGAGAATGCATATCTTTATTTGATTTCATGATATTCTATTCTTTTATTCTACAAACAATAAATTAAATAATTATATTAAGTTCATTTAAATTATAGGGAGTTAGATTATAACTTGCAGAGAATGAACACTAGTAAAAAAAATCCCTTGCGCGACAAAACACATATCGTCACGCAAAGTCACTTTGCGCGACAAAACTTTAAACTTCGTCATGCATGAGCGACGAAAAAACATTGTCATGCAAAGTGACTTTGCGCGAGGAATTTCTAAGCTTCATTGCGCAAAGTCTTGCACGACGAAAATTTAAACTTCGTTGCACAAAGTCTTTACAAAAATAAATAAATAAAAAATTATTTTTTTAAATCTTTGCGCGACGTAATTCAAATATTTCGTCGCCTAAACCAATTTATTTTTGTTTTTTATTTTGTACGCATAACACTTAATAAATTGAACGGTATATATATTTATTAACTAACTTTAAATTTATTATTGTAGTTCGGATCGGGTTTTTGTTAGAAAAATATATTATTGTAGTTCGGATCAAATTTTTGATAGAAAATTATATTTTAAATTGACGATCGAATTAGTTCATTGTATTCATATAGGGTCAAGGAATGTAGCTGTAAAAAATCATCAAAATCGAAGCTGAAATAACCGTTAAATCATGATTTTTTGTTTATAACAATCGAAAAGTTTTGTCTCATTACTTGACATCTGAATGTTTGTTTTTTGTGATTTTTGGCATATATGATCTTGAAGTATATACAAACAAGTTTGACGGTTGGATTGTTGAAACTAGTTTCGTAGAAGACGTATCCAATCAAAACAATAGATTCACTAATACTTAGAGTTTATTTATATTTTCATTAAGTATAACATAATATTTTGTGGTATCCACTAGTGTAAATATTTTAAATTCAAGATCGAATTTAGTCATGGTATTCATATAGGGTCAATGAGTGTAGTTATAAAAAATCATCAAATGGAAGTTAAAATAACCGTTAAATTGTGATTTTTCATTTGTAACCGTTGAAAAGTTTTGTCCCGTTACTTGATCTCTGAATGTTTGTTTTTTGTGATTTTTGGTGTATATGATCTCGAAGTATATACAAATAAGTTTGACGGTTGGATCGTTGAAACTAGTTTCGTAGAATGCATTTCCCATCAAAACAATAGATTCACCAACACAAAGAGTTTATTTATATTTTCATTAAGTATATCATAAGATCCACTAGTGTAAATATTTTAAATTGAAGATCAAATTTAGTCATGGTATTTATATAGGGTCAAGGAGTGTAGCTGTAAAAAAACCATCAAATTGGAGTTAAAATAATCGTTAAATCGTGAATTTTCTTTTATAATCGTCAAAAAGTTGTGTCCCGTTACTTGATCTCTGAATATTTGTTTTTTGCGATTTTTGGCGTATGCAATCTCGAGATATATACAAACAAGTTTGACAGTTGGATCATTGAAACCAGTTTCATAGAATGCATATCCCATCAAAACAATAGATTCACTAACACTTATTTATACTTTCATTTAACATAAGATTTTGTGATATCTACTAGTGTAAATATTTTAAATTGAAGATCGAATTCAATCATTGTATTTGTTGATGCACAAAATCAGTGAGTACTTTGGTACAACAAAAAATATTAAGTTTGTGACCTTTAATAGATTGCTTCAGTCACCAGTGTGAACAAGTATGTAAATGGATAGGGATAGGGAAACAAACACAAGATGTACATGGTTCACCCAGATTGGCTACGTCCACGGAGTAGAGGAGTTCTCATTAATTGTGAAGGGTTTACACAAGTACATAGGTTCAAGCTCTCCTTTAGTGAGTACTAGTGAATGATTTAATACAAATGACATTAGGAAATATTGTGAGAGAATGATCTCTATTTATAGAAGAGAGTTTCTAGTTTCATTCTGACATTGACACGTGTCGTGTTGTAATTGGCTTCTGATGTTGGCACTGTTGCACTATGATTAGCTTCTGATGTCGACACGTGTCGCGCTGTGATTTGCCTTCTAGTTGGAGGGAAACTCTTCTGGGTCCTTGATGGTATAACGTTGACCGGTGCTCAATAGTTTCAGGATTGGTCAAGTATGGTACAAACAGTGCTCCCCTAAGTTCCCAAGTGAGGGAAGCTCCTCGATTGGGGACTTGCAAGATCCAAGCCATTGAGTAATCATGAAACTTCTAAGTACCGAAGTGTGATATCATTTTTACTTGCCTTATCTGTCTCATATGTAGATGTGGCATCTTCCCTGGAAGTACTTTTCCTCCATCCAAGTGTGGTATCTTTAACTGATGAAGATGCATAAGGTAATGTATCAATTTCACTTGAAGCTTACTTGTAGTTTCGGGCTTGGTCAAGTGCGATACAAACTCTATAGTAGGAGTCCCCCAAGTCGCCGAGCTAGGAGATTGGCCGAAGAAGGTAACAGACAAGGTAAGCAATCAGACGTCCAAGTAAGAAACCTGGATCGGAGGTTCGACTTTAGCTTCTGGTTAATTGTTCTCATTCTCCTTGTGTTGTAAACAGCAACAAGGATAAGGAGAAGCAAATGGAGAAGAGATGATATGAGATACTTTTGCTTTTGAAGAAGTAACTTTCCACAGGCTTATTCTTGAACTGGGCTGGAGGGTTTTCTGGTTTCCTCCAGAGTATAAGGCCGACTCAAGAATTTGAGGGTCAAAACAAGTCCATCAAATCTAGAGTACGTTCGACGCTGATGATATGAGATACTTTTGCTGTTGACAAAGTAGTGGATGTATCAGCACGTGTTATGTTACGCTTGTCTTCACATGCTTCCTTGTATCCTTCTCACTTGCCCTATCTATTCCTCAGGCAGATGTGGTATCTTCTCTGGAAGCATAAGATTTTGAAAATAAGTACTTGAGAGCAATGCTAGGTAAGTAATCAGGCAAAGGGTTCCAGGCAGTAAGTTCTTGACTGAAAGCTTGATTCTAAGTGTTGACTGATTGCTCTCTTTCTCCTTATCTTGCAGGTAAGAACAAGGCAAAAGGAAAAGACAGGGAAAAAGTATGATATGGGATACTCTTGTTTTTAACCCTGATGATATGAGATACTCTTGCTTTGGTGTGGCTTGTTTGCAAAGGTATTATCGGGAGGAAAAGAAGTTGAGTATTCCGAGAGACTCTGCCGAGAGTGCCTTCTCGGATGTGAAGAAAAGTTGAGCAATTTTTTTTATTTGCAAGTCTGCCTTGCTGTGGAGGATTGAGGTCGACATATATAAGAGTCTCCCTAACAACAAGTAGTAATGCTATTCCTTTACCCTTCTTGGTCATAACAATGTAGTGGGAGCTGCAAACTTCACGTGTTTTAACTTTGTCAGAACACTTTGAAAAAGTGGTCTGTGGTATCTGGAAAGCTGATGTTGTGTGTGAAGATTGCAGACAAGCTTTATCCAAGGAAATCTGACTCTCAAAGTTTGGAGAGCGGTGCCTCTTCGGTTTTCGAACAAGTAATTTTGTCGGGGATCTGGCTCTTGAGATTCAGAGAACGGTGCCTCTTCAATTTTTGAGAAAGCAATCCTGTTGGGAGTCTGACTCTTGAGATTTGGAGAGCAGTGTCTCTTCGATTTTTGAGAAAGTAATCATGTTGGGAGTCTGGCTCTCGAGATTTGGAGAGTGGTACCTATTCGATTTTTGAGCACGTAATCCTATTGGGAGTCTGGCTCTCGAGATTCGGAGAGCTGTGCCTCTTCGATTTTTGAGCAAGCAATCTTATTGGGAGTGTTTTCTTGAATGTGAGTAAAGGTTGGGCATTTTTACCAGTATGCCTTACCACGGAGCATAGAGGTTGACACACATTAAGACTTTCTAGTTATCAAGCAGTGGTGCTGTTCCTTTACCCTTGTGGGTAATAGTAGGGTAGCTGGACCTTTAAAATTTATGTGTCTAAACTTTGTCAGAGATCTTTGGCAAAGTTATCTGTGGTACCCGAGAAGCTGATGTTGCGTGTGGAAAGTGGTGTCGCTTCGGAATTCGGAGAGTGATGCCTCTTCGATTTTTGAACCAACGGCCATGTTGCGCTTTCTTTTATAAGGGCACCAATTGTGTGCAAGAAGTACATTCAAAGAGTTATTGCTTGTAGGAATTTTCCCCTTACTTCAGAGATTTATTGCACCTCATTTCTCCTTCATCATTTCTGAGAATGTCTGGCCCATTCGATCGTCGTTTTGACTTGAACTTTGGTGAAGAGGCAGCCATGCTTTCTCAAGACAACATATGGCGCCCATCTTTCTTATCCCCTACTGGTCCTCTTACCGTTGCGGACTCTGTGATGAAGAATGATATGACCGCTGCGGTGGTGGCCATGAACCTTCTCACTCCCAAAGATAACAGACTACTTTCCAAACGGTCTGATGAGTTGGCTGTTAAGGATTCTTTGGCTCTCAGTGTTCAGTGTGCAAGTTCTGTGTCTAATATGGCCCAACGCCTATTTGCTCAAACCCGCCAAGTTGAATCATTGGCGGCTGGAGTGATAAGTCTCAAACAGGATATCAGAGGGCTCAAGCATGAAAATAAACAGTTGCACATGCTCGCACATGACTATGCTACAAATATGAAGAGGAAGCTCGACCAGCTGCAATAATCTGATGGTCAGATTTTACTTGATCATCAAAGGTTTGTGGGATTGTTCCAAATGCATTTATTGCCTTCGTCTTTTGGGGCTGTACCGCGTAATGAAGCTCCAAATGATCAACCTTCGGTGCCTCCTCCTTCTGGGGTTCTGCCTAGTACTGAGGGTCCGAATAATCACCCTCTGGTGCCTTATCTTTCTAGGGCTCTGCCAACTGCTGAGACTTCTCCTGAGCAACCTTTATAAATGCTCCATCTTGTTTGTTTATTTTGAGTCATGTATATGTACATATTTGTAACTTATCGGAGATATCAATAAACAAGCTTTGCTTCATTTCAACATATTGTGTTAAATACACCAAGGCATTCTTCACTAAGTTCTTTGAATTTTTCCTTTTGTTGAAGCTTGTATGTTGAAGCTTTGTGAGTAAAGCATGTAGGTTGAGGTAGTGCTCCCTTAATTTCCCGAGTGAGGAAAACTTCTTGTTTGGAGACTTGAAAAATCCAAGTCACTGAGTGGTCGTGAGACTTTCGAGTATCAAGGTGCAGTAGCCTATGGTAGGAGTCCTCCAAGTCTCCGGTCGAGGAAGTTGACGAATGAGGCATTTCCTTTCTAAGTGGTAACCCAAAAATCCTTCTTCATACATATTTGATATGAAAGTTGTTAGGCCCAAAGAAGATGAGGCCTAGGCAATGTTTTTTCGAATTTTTTTTTGAATTTTTTTTTTGATTTTTTTTTTTTGATTTTTTTTTTTTTTGAATTTTTGAATTTTTGAATTTTTGAATTTTTGAATTTTTGAATTTTCGAATATATATATATTAAAGCTTTGTAGATAAAGCTTTGTTAGGTACCATGAATTGATTTTGCTTCACACTATCTTGATCAAGATAGTGTGAAGCTTTTGTGTTGAAGCTTTGTAGGTGAAGCTTTTGTGGGTGAAGCTTTTATGGTGGGTGAAGCTTTTATGGTGGGTGAAGCTTTTGTGGGTGAAGCTTTTGTGGTGGGGGAAGCTTTTGTGGGTGAAGCTTTGGGGGAAGCTTTTGTGGGTGAAGCTTTTGTGGTGGGGGAAGCTTTTGTGGGTGAAGCTTTTGTGGTGGAGGAAGCATTTGTGGGTGAAGCTTTTGTTGGTGAAGCTTTTATAGGTGAAGCTTTTGTAGGTGAAGCTTTTGTGGTGGGTGAAGCTTTTGTGGGTGAAGCTATTGTTGGTGAAGCTTTTGTAGGTGAAACTATTGTGGGTGAAGCTTTTGTTGGTGAAGCTTTTGTTGGTGAAGCTTTTATGGGTGAAGCTTTTGTGGGTGAAGTTTTTGTGGGTAAAGCTTTTGTAGGTGAAGCTTTGGAGTTGAAGCTTTGTAGGTGAAGCTTTGGAGTTGAAGCGTTTGTTGAGTACCATGAATTGATTTTGCTTCACACTATCTTGATTAAGATAGTGTGATGCTTTTGAGAATTTGTAGTTGTCCTCCATTGATGAAGCTTTTGTTGGTGAAGCTTTGGAGTTGAAGCTTTTGTTGGGTACCATGAATTGATTGTGTTTCACACTATCTTCATCAAGATAGTGTGAAGCTTTTGAGAATTTCTAGTTGTCCTCTATTGATGAAGCTTTTGTTGGTGAAGCTTTTTTGGTGAAGTTTTGTTGGGTACCATGAATTGATTTTGCTTCACACTATCTTGATCAAGATAGTGTGAAGCTTTTGAGAATTTGTAGTTGTCCTCTATTGATGAAGCTTTGTTGAATTTCCCTTTTTTTTTGGGGAAACTAGAAATTTGAAAATGTGGAAGAGACAACATATACAAATGTTTGAGAACAGTCTTGAATTTGCTTC
Organism: Malus sylvestris; assembly: GCF_916048215.2. Taxonomy (NCBI): domain Eukaryota; kingdom Viridiplantae; phylum Streptophyta; class Magnoliopsida; order Rosales; family Rosaceae; genus Malus; species Malus sylvestris. Next base: position 11,647,265 of record NC_062270.1, on the reverse strand, counting down.
GAATGTTTGAGAATTGTAGTTGCCCTATATTGATTAAGCTTTTATTGGCACCATAAATTGGTTTTGCTTCACACTGTCTTGATCAAGAGTGTGTGAAGCTTTTAAGAATTGTGGTTGAACTTCTTTAATGAAGCTTTTATTGGCACCATAAATTAGTTTTGCTTCACATTGTCTCGATCAAGAGTGTGTGAAGCTTTTGAGAATTGTGGTTGCCCTCCATTAATGAATCTCTTGTTGGCACCATAAATTGGTTTTGCTTCACACTGTCTTGATCAAGAGTGTGTGAAGCTTTTGAGAATTGAACTCCTTTGATGAAGCTCTTGTTGGCACCATAAATTGGTTTTGCTTCACATTGTCTTGATCAAGAGTGTGTGAAGCTTTTGAGAATTATGATTGAACTCCTTTGATGAAGCTTTTGTTAGCACCATAAATTGATTTTGCTTCATACTGTCTTGATCAAGAGTGTATAAAACTTTTGAGAATTATGGTTGAACTCTGTTGATGCACAAAATCAGCGAGGACTTTGGTACAACAGAAAGTGTCAGGTTTTGTGACCTTCGCTTGGTTGCTTGGTTGCTTCAGTCACTAGTGAGGATAAGTACGTAAATGAATAGAGACAGAGAAGCAAACACAGGATGTACGTGGTTCACCCAGATTGGCTACGTCCACGGAGTAGAGGAGTTCTTATTAGTAGTGAAGGGCTTACACAAGTACAAAGGATCAAGCTCTCAATTTAGTGAGTTCTTGTGAATGATTTAACACAAAATGGCATTAGGCCATATTGTGGGGGAATGACCCCTATTTATAGAAAAACTTGTAGCTTTGTCACATTGACATGTGTCATGTTGTGATTGGTTCTTGATGTCGACACGTGCTGCGCTCTGATTGGCTTCTAATCTTGACACGTGTCGAGTAGTGATTGGCCTCCTGGTCGGAGGGGAACTCTTCCTTGACAGTATAGCGTTGGCCGGTGCTCGGTAGTTTCTGGATTGGTCAAGTATGGTACAAACAGTGCTCCCCTAAGTTCCCGAGTGAGGGAAACTCCTCGGTTGGGGACTTGCAAGATCTGATCCCTTGAGTAATCACGAAACTTCTAAGTACCGAAGTGTGGTCTGATCTTCATCTGCCCTTCTCTGGAAGTACCTTTCCTCCATCCGGGAATGGTGTATTTAGCTGATGTTGACGCACAAGGTAATGTATCAATTTCACTTGAAGCTTAGTTGTAGTTTCGGGCTTAGTCAAGTGTGATACAAACCCTATAGTAGGAGTCCCCCAAGTCGCCGAGCTAGGAGATCTGCCGAAAGAGGTGACAGACAAGGTAAGCAGTCAAACTTCCAAGTAAGCAACCCAGGATCAGAGGTTTGACTTCGGCTTCCGGTTGATTGTTCTTCTTCTCCTTGTCTCTCATTCAACTGTCAGGATAAGGAGAAGCAAATGGATAAGAGATGATATGAGATACTTTTGCTTTGGAAGAAGTAACTTTCCACAGGCTTATTCTTGAACTGTGCTGGAGGGTTTTCTGGTGCCCTTCAGAGTATAAGGCCGACTCAAAAATTTGAGGGTCAAAACAAGTCCATCAAATCTAGAGTACGTTCGACCTTGATGATATGGGATACTTTTGCTGTTGACGGAATAATGAATGTGGTATGGAAAGGTGTCGTGCTGTAGTGATCTGTTTCAGCCCACCGTTGAACCTTCTGCTTCAATCTTTTGCATGGCAGAAGTGGTGTGCAACCTTTGCATTTAAATGGTCCTTCAGAACATTCCTTCATAGTGACTCATTCACGCTTGGCAGCTTCAGTGTAAAGAGCCAATATCTGATCAACTGTCATGAGGTATTTGCCGGTGGAATTCGTGACCTTGATAGCAGTTGAGGATGAGTACTCGAGAGCAATGCTAAGTAAGCGACCAGGCAAAGGCTCCAGGCAGTCAGTTCCAAATTGGAGGTTTGATTTCAGGTTCCGACTGACTGCTCTCTTTCTCCTTGTCCTGCAGGTGTGGACAAGGACAAAGACAAAGACAGGGAGAAAGCATGATATGGGATACTCTTGCTTTCGACCCTGATGATATGAGATACTCTTGTTCTTGGTGTGGCTTATTTGCTGAGGTATTATCGGGGGGAAATAAAGCTGAGTATTTCGAGAGGTTATGTTGAGGGTGCCTTTTCGAATGCGAGAAAGGGTTGAGCATTTTTGCAGGTTTGCCTGTCCGTTGAGGAGGGAGGTCAATGTATATAGGGATTTCCCAATAACAAGTAGTAATGCTATTCCTTTACCCTTCTTGGTCACAGCAATGTAGTGGGAGCTGCCAGCTTCACGTGTTTTAATTTTGTCAGAGCACTTTGAAAAAGTGGTATGTGGTATCTGGAAAGCTGATATTACGTGTGAAGATTACAGACAAGCTTTATCTAAGGAAATCTGGCTCTCGAAGTTCTGAGAGTTGTGCCTCTTCGGTTTTCGAACAAGCAATCCCGTCGAGGATCTGACTCTCGAGATTCGGAAAGCGGTGCTACTCCGGTTTTTGAGAAAGTAATTATGTTGGGAGTCTTTTCTCGAATGTGAGTAAAGGTTGGACGTTCTTGCCAACCTGTCTTGCCGCAAAACACGGAGGTCGACACACATAGGGACTTTCCAGTTGTCAAGCAGTGGTGCTGTTCCTTTACCCTTATGGGTAATAGTAGGGTAGCTAGAACTTCGAAATTCTCGTGCCTAAACTTTGTAAGAGATCTTTGACAAAGTTATATGTGGTACCCGAGGAGTTGATGGTGCATATGGAGAGCGGTGATTGAACAGTAAGATTCACGTGCTTTCTACTTCACCAGAAATCTTCGACAGAGTGCCCGTAATTTCTGCAAAGCTGATTGTGCATGTGACAGGTGCTGACGAGGCTGAAAAAGCAGGTGCTTCTTCGATTTCTGAGATCGGCCCTCGTGGTCTCTGAGCAGCCCAGCTTTTGAGAAAGCAAACGCCTCTTCGATTTCTGAGATCGGCCCTCGTGGTCTCTGAGCAGCCCAGCTTTTGAGAAAGCAAACGCCTCTTCGATTTCTGAAGCTCCGTCGAGTGCAGATTTTTATAGAGGCTGACATTAAGTTCCACAGCACACTTGAATCTCTACCAGTAGAAGCTCATTTCTTGCACTTCTAAGATCTTGATTTGTCTGACCTCTTCCTTCTTCAACACATTTGAAAATGTCTGGACCCTCCGACCGTCGTTTTGACTTGAACCTTGGAGAAGAGACAGCCACGCCTTCTCCAGACAACATATGGCGCCCATCCTTCATATCCCCTACTGGTCCCCTTACCGTTGGGGATTCTGTGATGAAGAATGATATGACCGCTGCAGTGGTGGCCAGGAACCTTCTCACTCCCAAAGATAACAGACTACTTTCCAAACGGTCTGATGAGTTGGCTGTTAAGGACTCTCTGGCTCTTAGTGTTCAGTGTGCAGGTTCTGTGTCTAATATGGCCCAACGCCTATTTGCTAGAACCCGCCAAGTTGAATCATTGGCTGCTGAAGTGATGAGTCTCAAACAGGAGATTAGAGGGCTCAAGCATGAGAATAAGCAGTTGCACCGGCTCGCCCATGACTATGCTACAAACATGAAGAGGAAGCTTGACCAGATGAAGGAATCTGATGGTAAAGTTTTACTTGATCATCAGCGGTTTGTGGGTTTGTTCCAAAGGCATTTATTGCCTTCGTCCTCTAGGGTTGTACCTGGTAATGAAGCTTCAAATGATGAACCTCCAATGCCTCCTCCTTCTGGGGTTTTGTCAAGTACTGAGGCTCCGGATAACCACCCTCCGGTGCTTTCTCTTTCTGGGGCTCTACCGACTGCTGAGACTTCCCCTAAGCAACCTTTGTGAAGGCTCCCTTTTGTTTGTTTATTTTGACTCATGTATATGTACATATTTGTGGCTTATCGAAAATATTAATAAATAAGCTTTGCTTCATTTCAACATATTGTGTTAAATACACCAAAGCCTTCTTCATAAAGTTCTTTGAATTTTTGCTTTTGTTGAAACCTGTATTGTTGAAGCTTTGTGAGTGAAGCATGTAGTTTGAGGTAGTGTTTCCTTAATTTCCCGAGTGAGGAAAACTTCTCGGTTGGAGACTTGAAAAATCCAAGTCACTGAGTAGTCACGAACTTTTGAGTACCAAGGCGTAGTAGCATATGGTGGGAGTCCCCCAAGTCTCTAGTCGAGGGAGTTGACGAATGAGGTGTCTTGCTAATAGTCCATGTCGTAAGTACCAAAACTTCATTCTTTTGTTTTCTAAGTGGTAGCCCCGGACTTTTTCTTCATAGATTTTGTTGATGAAGGTTGCTAGGCCCGAATAAGTGGAATTGCAGAAGGTGTAACCGTTGGTGCATTAACATCATAATGGAAGCATCACAATGATGGAAGCATCACAATGATGAAAGCATCATAATGATGAAAACACCATAATGATGAAACATCATAATGATGTTTCTTTGGTGGAATTGTTTTTCATTTCCCCTAACAACCGGAATTGTTTTTCAACATAACACCATCATCTGTAGGTCGAATCACAAAGTTGTCTTCATGAAAGTTGTTCGTTAATTCCTTAACTACAACATATCCAAATTGGAGAGCCATCGGAGCAGTACAACTCCAGAAATCCAGGTATGATGAGTGACTGTTTATCATTTGTCTGTCAACCCGTCAGATTTGTTGTGAGCTTTGAAACTCTATTTTCTCTTGCTCAGATCAGCATGCTTTCTTCATTGAAGTTGTTCCTCAGCTTGTGAACTACAACATATCCAAATTTGATATCCCTCGGAGCTGTATAACTCAAGAAACTCAGGTATGATGAATGACTGGTTATTATTTTTCTGTCAACCCGTCAGATTTGTTGTGAGCTTCGAAACTCCATTTTCTCTTGTTCAGATCGGTATGCTTTCTTCATTGAAGTTGTTCCTCAGCTTGTGAACTACAACATATCCAAATTTGAGATCCCTCGGAGCTGTATAACTCAAGAAACTCAGGTATGATGAATGACTGGTTATTATTTTTCTGTCAACCCGTCAGATTTGTTGTGAGCTTCGAAACTCCATTTTCTCTTGTTTAGATCGGTATTCTTTCTTCATTGAAGTTGTTCCTCAGCTTGTGAACTACAACATATCCAAATTTGAGATCCCTCGGAGCTGTATAACTCAAGAAATTCAGGTATGATGAATGACTGGTTATTATTTGTCTGTCAACCCGTCAGATTTGTTGTGAGCTTCGAAACTCCATTTTCTCTTGTTCAGATCGGTATGCTTTCTTCATTGAAGTTGTTCCTCATCGACTCTTTCATAACATATCAAAAATTCAGGATGAACTAACGGTTAAATATTTCCAGATCTTCGAAACATCACAACAGCTTCGAAATCTGCAAGAAGCCGACTATCATGTTTGGAGCTTCAACACTTTAATTTCCGTCGCTCAAACAGAAATGGTTCCTTCTTGAAAGTTGTTCATATGCTCAAGAACTATAGGGTGTCCAAAATTCAGCTCCATTGGAGAAGAGCAGAGGTTGCAGAAATTTGATAGATGAAAGGAGGCGGAAGAGGGAGAGAGAGAAAAAGTCTCTTGGGTTGGATTTCTATTTTGGGGCAGATTCCAATTTTTGTAGCACCTTCATTATTGATGAATTGCTTGTACTTTTGTCCATTATGAAATTTGGGACTTTGGCTTGTTGTTGGATCTATTATAATATGTTTGGGAACATATATAAGTGAATAAATAAGAAGGAAAATTTTGGGCCCTTGTGGGTGTAAAACAAAAAATGTTTATGTTTACCCAAGTGTTTTTGTACAAGTTCAAGGGCATCTTGGGTTTTGTGAGCAAAATTTGTTTATTTGGAGCAAGGTTTTGTGTTGAAGCTTTGTAGGTGAAGCTTTGGTGTTGAAGCTTTGTGGGTGAAGCTTTGGAGGTGAAACTTTTCGGGTGAAGCTTGTTGGGTGAAGCTTTTTGGGTGAAGCTTTTTAGGTGAAGCTTTTCGGGTGAAGCTTTTTGGGTGAAGCTTTTTTAGGAGAAGCTTTGATGGTGAAGCTTTTTGGGTGAAGCTTTTTAGGTGAAGCTTTTTGGGTGAAGCTTTTTAGGTGAAGCTTTTTGGGTGAAGCTTTTTAGGTGAAGCTTTGATGGTGAAGCTTTTTGGGTGAAGCTTTTTAGGTGAAGCTTTTTGGGTGAAGCTTTTTTAGGTGAAGCTTTTTAGGTGAAGCTTTTCGGGTGAAGCTTTTTGGATGAAGTTGTTTTTTTTTTTTTTTTTTTTTTTTTTTTTTTTTTGGCGCTTGACACGATCTTCATTTGCTTGTTTTGTAGTGACTGTGGAAGACAGATTGCTTTCTGATTGAGAAGGGTTCCGGCATCGCTTGCTATGAATGTAAAAGAGTGAGGGCTGAGTTGGCTAAATTACCTCTTTATTGAATTCATTGCCAAATGGCCTTCATTACATAGGATGCCGAACGGCTATAGCTCAACACTTGTACATCGTGAGTCTATTTGTAGTAGTACTTCAAGTGATCAGCGTTCCATGGATGGCCAAGGGTCTTGCCATCGGAGCTTCTAAGTGTGTAAGAGCCAGGGCGACTGATGCCAATGACTTCATACGGTCCATCCCAGTTTGGACTAAGTGTGCCTTCACTCGGGACTCTGTCGCAGAGTAATCTTTTCTTTAAGACCCAGTCTCCTATTTTGAAAGAACGAAGCTTGACCCTAGAGTCATAATAGTTGGAGATGCGCTGCTTGTAGGCGACATTCCTCAAGTGAGCTTGGTTTCTGTGTTCCTCGACTAAATCCAAGTTGAGGGTGAGTTGTTTGTCATTTTCACTTTGAATGTAGTTCTGGACTCGGAATGTTGCTTGCTCGAGCTCAACAGGGACAACCGCCTCTGTGCCAAAGGCAAGTGAGAATGGAGTTTCTCCTGTTGAAGTCCGATATGAAGTGCGATATGACCAAAGAACTTGGGGTACAAATTCTGGCCAACAGCCTTTAGCTTTGTCCAAGCTGGTTTTCAAAGTGCGCTTGATTATTTTGTTGATGGCCTCAACTTGTCCATTAGACTGGGGATGAGCTGGAGAGGCAAAGCATAAGCTGATGTTGAACTTAGAGCAGAACAACCTGAACTTCTTGTTGTCAAACTGTCGCCCATTGTCAGTGACTATCGCATTGGGAATGCCGAATCTACAAAGGATGTTCTTCCACACGAAGTCTTCTATCTTTGCCTCAGTAATGGTTGCCAAGGGTTCTACTTCGGCCCACTTTGTGAAGTAGTCCACTGCAACGACTGCGTAACAGACTTTGCCCTTCCCTGCCGGCATTGGGCCGATCAAATCAAGTCCCCACTGGGCGAAGGGCCAAGGGCTGATCATAGGAGTAAGAGGCTCTGGAGGGGAATGAGGAATAGTTGCATATCGTTGACATTTGTCACATGAGCGGGATACTTTGATGGCATCCTGGTGGAGTGTTGGCCAGTAATATCCTTGGCGAAAAGTCTTGTGTGCTAGGGACCGAGATCCAGCATGATCTCCACAGACTCCCTCATGTATTTCCCGAAGGACGATTTCCGCCTCGGCAGGCGTAAGACACCTTAAGTATGGCAGGCTAAAACCTCGCTTATAGAGTTGATCATTGATGATCAGGTAGCGGGTAGACTTGTATCGAATTTGCTTAGCCTGGACTTTATCATTTGGGAGGGTGCCATGAGCAAGGAAATTATAGATCGGGGTGATCCAACTATCCCCCTGTTGTAAGTTGCATACTTCTGCGGCCATGGTGCTTGGTGTTGCCAACAGTTCGACATGAATTTTTCTTCCAATCTTGTCTTCCACAGCTGAGGCAAGGCGAGCCAGGGCGTCTGCATGACTGTTTGCCGCTCGAGGAACTTGGGTGATCTGGTAGTGGAAGTGCTTGAGCAAAAGTTGTGTTTGCGCAAGATATGCTGCCATGGAGCTGTCCTTAGCATCAAAGTTGTTGGTAACCTGGTTGACCACTAATTGGGAGTCACTGAAAATATCAATTTGTTTAACCCCGAGGTGTTTGGCCAAACGTAATCCTGCTAGAAGGGCTTCATACTCGGCCTCATTGTTTGATGCCTTGAATTTGAAACGAAGAGCATACTCCATTGCTACTTTGTCGGGCGTAGTCAAGACTAGTCCCGCTCCACAGCCCTGTTGGTTGGATGAGCCATCAACATACAGACTCCATGCTGAGGTCGTTGATTCTACCTTCTGAGCTTACGGGGGTAATGAAGCCACTGCTTCAGGTGTAGAAGCAATGTCAACCGGATATGTGAAGTCGGCAATGAAATCTGCTACTGCTTGACCTTTTTCGGCTGGTTTTGGTTGGTAGGAGATGTCAAACTCACCCAATGCTATCGCCCATTTGATCATTCGCCCAGACGTGTCAGGACTCTGGAGTATCTGTCGAAGAGGGTGACTGGTAAGCACGATGATGGCGTGTGCTTGGAAATAAGGGCGAAGTTTCCGAGCAGACATGACCAATGCTAGAGCTAATTTCTCAATGTTGGAGTATCGTGTCTCCGCATCTTGTAGGGCTTTGCTAGCGTAGTAGACAGGTCGCTCAATATTCCCATCCTTTCGAATGAGAACGGAACTTACGGCTGAAGCTGATACCGATAGGTAGATAATGAGAATGTCTCCTACCTCGGGCTTGGAGAGTAGATGGGCTTTACTCATGTACTCCTTGAGGTTTTTGAATGCCTCGGCACATTCATCAGTCCATGTAATGTACTTCCTACTTCCCTTAAGTGCTTTAAAAAAGGGAGCACATTTGTCTGTGGCCTTAGAAATGAACCTGGTTAAGGCTGCCACCTTGCCAGTAAGGCTCTGGATGTCCTTTGAAGTTACCGGTTCCTTCATGTCGAGGATTGCTTTGATCTTCTCGGGATTAGCTTCAATGCCTCGTTGGCTAATCATGAAACCTAAGAATTTGCCAGAGCCTACGCCGAAGGCACATTTGTTGGGGTTTAACCTCATTCGATACCTCTTCAAAATAGTGAAAGTTTCAGATAGGTTGGTGATGTGTTGGTCAGCATGTTTGCTCTTGACTAACATATCATCAACGTAAACTTCCATGCTCTTCCCAATCTGCTCGGCGAACATTGAGTTGACTAGTCTCTGATAAGTCGCTCCTGCATTCTTTAGGCCGAAAGGCATGACTTTATAGCAGTATAGTCCTCTGTCGGTAGTGAAGGCTGTGTGTTCTTGATCCGAAGGGTTCATGAGGATTTGGTTGTATCCTGAGTAAGCATCCATGAAGCTCAGGAGTTCACACCCGGCCGTAGAGTCTATAAGTCTGTCAATAAGAGGAAGAGGGAAGCTATCTTTCGGACACCCTTTGTTTAGGTCGGTGTAGTCAACACACATTCTCCACAAGACCTTTTGAAGCAAAAGACTTTCTTTGGTCGGATTTTTCTTAACAAGGACCACATTTGCTACCCATGTCGGGTAATTGACTTCGCGGACAAAGCCTATGCCTTTGAGTTTTTCAACTTCTGCTTTCATTGCCTCGTATCGTTCAGCGTCATAAGATCTTCGCTTCTGTCTCACCGGCTTGATCTTGGGGTCAATACTCAAACGATGACAGATGACATCGGGAGAGATGCCTGGCATGTCCTCGTATGACCAGGCGAAGACTTCAGTGTTCTCTTTCAAAAAAGATATCAATGCTAACCGAAGGGGTGGTGACAATGTGGTGCCAATCTTCACCATGCGATCTGGATAATCTCTTGAGATAGGTACCTTCTCCAACTCTTCAGCAGGTTGGGCTTGCTGGGTGAAAGAGTCATCTCGAGGATCATCGGGTTGATTGTTGCTATCAGGAAGATCCAAGTTCGCTTCATCTAAGCTGGTCTTTGTGACTTGGTCATGTACAGACAGGGTTTCCTTGGGTCCGGGCAAGTGTTGTTGCTTAACTGAAGTGTTGTAACATGATCGTGCACTAAGCTGATCTCCTCTGATGTAGCCGTTGCCATGGGGGGTTGGAAATTTCATCAACAGCATATGCGTGGATACCATAGCCTTGAGGTCATTGATGCCTGTGCGCCCAAAGATGACATTGTATGCCGTTGGGCAGTCAACCACTAGGAAGTTAGTGGTAATGGTAGCCGTGTAAGGGCCTGTACCAATAGTAAAGGGTAAATGTATGCTCCCTAAGGGTTGCACGATATCACCGGAGAAGCTTATCAGAGGAGAAATCGAGCGATCGAGCAAGTGTTCAGCTACACTGAGCGCCCTGAAAGCTTCGGCAAACATGATATTGACCGAAGCCCCTGTGTCTACGAGGATTCGTCGAACATCAAAGTTGGCTATGTGAGCCTCCACGATCAATGGGTCGTTATGAGGGTAGATGATGCCTCTTTCTTCCTCAGGGTAGAAACATATCGGATCCCAGTTAGGTTTTTGATACTTCCCTCCCCTGATGTCTTCCACGTGAAACACTTGGTGACCAGGCCTCAGACTTCGTTCACTGTTTTTCATGGCCCTATTGGAAGATTCAAATATGGGTGTGCCGCCGCTTATGGAATATATGACATTCACCTGGCGTTGGTTACGGTTATCCCTTTGAGGGTGAAGAAGGAATTGATCAATTTTTCCTTCTCGTGCCAAAGCTTCAATACGATCACGGAGGATGATACATTTCTCGCTATCATGGCCGTTATGCTCATGGTAGCAACAAAACGTGCCCGCGTTATTCGGGGGCGTGTAATCTGGGTGCCTCGGCTTTGGTTTTGGTATCAGGTGAGCTATGCTGGGGTAAATGGCCGCGCATGTGGCATTCAAGGGCGTGTATGTCTCATACCTTGGGGTAGGGGGTATCTTGACGCGGGTTTGACCCACTGCATTGACTGCCTGGGGGCGAGCGTTATTGTGGCGATACCCTTGGTTATCGGGATAGTGTCCCTTACTCTTTTTACTGAAAGGAGAGTGGTGAGGATGGAAATCCTTCCTCTTGCCTTGAAATTGATATGTCTGTTGATTCGGTGAAGCATTATGCAAGGCATGGGGAGGTGCCACTGCTGTTTGGGAAGTCGAGGTCTTCTCATTTAGGTGAGTCTGGCTTCCACCTCCCACTTGTTGATAAAGGATGGTTGTAGGGGGTTTCTCCTGATATGTCTTTGCCTCGGCGGAGGCATGGTTATAAGCCTGCGCCATCACCTCAGAGTAAGTCTTCCAAGTATTGGCATTGATCATGTATTTAAAGAAACAATCACGTAGGCCTGCCGTGAAGGCTTTGAGGGCAGTCTTGTCATCTGCTTCGGCACACCGGGAGTATTCATGGCTGAAGCGGCCAGCATACATACGTAATGACTCGTCTGGCTTCTGGCGGATAGTGTATAAGTCATCTGCAGAGTGCAAGCGATCGGTTTGGAAAATGTGTTGGGAAACAAATAGTTTCCTCAATTCCTCAAATGAGTCTACCGTCTCAGGTGTAAGACGACAATACCAATTTAGAGCTCCACCAGAGAGGGTGGAGGGGAAGAGAAGACATCGCTCTTCGTCGGTGTGCATCCGGTATGCCATGGTGGACTCAAAGAGGTTAAGGTGCTCAATCGGGTCCTCTTTTCCAGTATAAAGTTGCAAGCCAAGCTTTTGCTTTGTCTTTGCTTGAAGGGGGGTGTTGAGGATCCTCCTTGTAAGAGGGCCAAGCCTGGGTTGGTTCCAGTCAGGTATTTCAGCCTGACGTTCAGCCTTCAACTTGTTTACTTCCTCAAGAAGTTGTAGGACAAGGGGGTCCTGAGCGGAGTTATGTGTCACTGGAGCTTTCTTTCGTAAATCTCCATCTCCTCTTGGAATTAGGAAGGTTTGATCAAGGGCATGTGATTTTTCCCTGGACTCGTTGTACTGGCTTCCAGGGTATGTCTGTCGGAACACCTCTGAGTCCCCTGTACCCTCATGTCTCTCTGGGACTTGTTGCCCCTTCCCCAAATTGGTGGCCGGCTTGGGCCGTGGCAGGGGACCGAGTCTCTCAGAAATCCTTGGGTCATTAATCTTTGAGCTTATATGGATGGAATTCTCTCGACGTTGCTTCAGGAAATCCCGACAATCGCGAAAGACGGCTTTCGATCCTTCTGCCCCTTCAGTAAAGAGGTGTCTCCCTCCACTTCTCATGGTTCGGGTTGAAGCAACTGGGTTAAGAGAAGCCTCATGTTGATTATCAAGTCGAGGGGTAATCTGTTCCCTATCAGGGATATCTATGTCGAATGCATGTGACCCTCCATGTTGGAGGGCACCCAGTTGATGGTTGACTTCCACGGGGGCAACAAGCTCGCGTGTCTGAGCTTGCCTAGCTTCGTGGAGTGTCTCGAAGAGCTTCTCATATTGCTCCTGGAGGACCTCATTCTTCATTGCTATCTTGTTGTTCTGAGCTTCCAACTCATCGACTTTAGCTTGAAGAAGAACTCGTTTTCCTTCCTTCTTTCGTTGTTTCGCACTATGTGCAAGGGGGGTGTCATTCTGTGTGCTGTGGCTTCCTTCGCTTCCCATGTTGGAGAGGGATGCCTGGTCAAAAGAAAGTGTACGAATGATAGAAACCAGCTTGACACAGCTGAAGAGAGTAGGAATAAGTGTCGTTCCCACAGACGGCGCCAAATGTTGATGCACAAAATCAGCGAGGACTTTGGTACAACAGAAAGTGTCAGGTTTTGTGACCTTCGCTTGGTTGCTTGGTTGCTTCAGTCACTAGTGAGGATAAGTACGTAAATGAATAGAGACAGAGAAGCAAACACAGGATGTACGTGGTTCACCCAGATTGGCTACGTCCACGGAGTAGAGGAGTTCTTATTAGTAGTGAAGGGCTTACACAAGTACAAAGGATCAAGCTCTCAATTTAGTGAGTTCTTGTGAATGATTTAACACAAAATGGCATTAGGCCATATTGTGGGGGAATGACCCCTATTTATAGAAAAACTTGTAGCTTTGTCACATTGACATGTGTCATGTTGTGATTGGTTCTTGATGTCGACACGTGCTGCGCTCTGATTGGCTTCTAATCTTGACACGTGTCGAGTAGTGATTGGCCTCCTGGTCGGAGGGGAACTCTTCCTTGACAGTATAGCGTTGGCCGGTGCTCGGTAGTTTCTGGATTGGTCAAGTATGGTACAAACAAACTCCTTTGATAAAGTTCTTGTTGGCACCATAAATTGGTTTTGCTTCACACTGTCTTAATCAAGAGTGTGTGAAGCTTTCTACGAGTTATAGTGTTTGCATTGTTATAGAGGGGAAATGTCTGAAGCAGATGTAAGAGGGCTGAATAGCTTGATCTTCGTATGCCATGCACTGAAGTTGTTGTTGGTTTGCAATAAGACTTTGTTGGTGACTATAACTCTTGTTGGGCATAAGTGCTCCCCTAGTTGACTTGTCAAGCTTGAGGGTTTTTGATTATTTGTGAATGCTAGGAGTTCGCATGTACAAGTTGTACCACTTGTCTTCTGGTAGGTGGAATGAATGGTGAATTGCTTTCATCACTTGGTTGGTGGTACGAAGATGAGTTCCTTCTTCACCTGATTGGTGGCATGAGTGGCAAGTTGCCAAATGATATTAGAGTACGGGTTGTACATTTCATCACCTGGTTGGTGGCATGAAGGAGAGTACGGGTTGTACATTTTATCACTTGGTTGGTAACACGAAGATGAGTTATTTCTTCACCTGGTTGGTGGCATGAGTGGCAAGTTGCCAAATGATATTAAAGTATGGGTTGTACATTTCATCACCTGGTTGGTGGCATGAAGGAAAGTACGTGTTGTACATTTCATCACCTGGTTAGTGGCATGAAGATGAGTTCATTTTTCACCTGGTTGGTAGCATGAGTGGCAAGTTGCCAAATGATATTAGAGTATGGGTTGTACATTTCATCACCTGGTTGGTGGCACGAAGATGAGTTCTTTCTTCACCTGGTTGGTGGCATGAGTGGCAAGTTACCAAATGATATAGAGTACGAGTTGTACATTTCATCACCTGGTTGGTGGTATGAAAGAGAGTACGGGTTGTACATTTCATCATCTGGTTGGTGGCATGAAGATGAGTTCCTTCTTCACCTGGTTGGTGGCATGAAGGAGAGTACGGGTTGTACATTTCATCACCTGGTTGGTGGCATGAAGATGAGTTCCTTATTCACATTTCATCACCTGGTTGGTGAGAATAAGGGCAAGGTGTCGAGGCACATTGTAGCAAGTGTTGAAGACACAAAGTATGTTGAAGCCTTTCGAAGCACAGTTGGCTTATGTATGGATGTGTTGGAATGTATGATGTTTATGTTTGAATGTGTTGGAATGTATAATGTTTGTGTATGAATGTGTTGGAATGTATGATGTTTATGTTGATTGATATGAGTGATGCTTATGAATGTTTTGCTATGCATGAAGGGATCCATGCTTTTGATATGTGAACCATGTTGGTTGTAACACTTAGTATCATATACTTTGTGTCAAAGTATGCATGTTGAAGCTCTGAGTTGGAGTATAAGGGTAGGTCAGCGTAGACCAAGTGTTCCAGTGCTAGGAACGTAAAAGACTCAGAAGTTGTCTGAATTCCCTATTCTTTAAATATTTGCCGAATGGCTTATGTGACAAAAGATCTCAAGCGGTTGAGAGTCAAAACATTTGTAATGTGTATGCCTTCTTATAATAGTATTTCCTTTAGTACCTAGTCCTCCACTTTGAAAAAGTGAGGCTTGGCCCTATAGTCATAATAGTCGACAGTACGTTCACCCCTGGTTGTCTTGATACGAACTTTTCCTCTTGTTGTAATGGGCTTGCTGAGAGTAAAAATCCTTCATTTTACCAAGAGACAGATATGTTTGGTGACTTAGCGAGTAGCTAAATGAGGCAGGAGATGATGCAATGGGTGTCTGAATGGCCAAGATCTCCTCACTTGGTAGAATTGACTTCCAATTCCCACTTGTTGATAGGGGTTAACCATATGGGGGTTCCCTTGGTATGTCCTTGCTTCGGCGGAGGCGTGGTTGTAAGCCTGTGCCATCACCTCAGAGTAAGTCTTCCAAGTGTTGGCATTGATCATGTACTTGAAGAAACAATCACGTAGGCTTGCCGTGAAGGCCTTGAGGGCGGTTTTGTCATCTGCCTCAGCGCAGCGAGAATACTCATGGCTGAAGCGACCGGCATACTCTCGTAGTGATTCATCCAGCTTCTGGCGAATAGTGTACAAGTCATCTGAAGAATGCAAGCGATCGGTCTGGAAGATGTGTTGAAAAACAAACAATTTCCTCAGTTCTTCAAATGAGTCTACTGTCTCAGGTGGAAGACGACAATACCAGTTTAGAGCTCCGCCAGAGAGGGTAGATGGGAAGAGAATACATTGCTCTTCGTCAGTGTGCATTCGATATGCCATTGTGGACTCAAAGAGGTTAAGGTGTTCAATTGGGTCCTCCCTTTCAGTATATAGTTGTAAACCAAGCTTTTGTTTTGTCTTTGCTTGAAGGAGGGTGTCGAGGATCCTCCTTGTGAGAGGGCCAGGCCTGGGTTAGTTCTAGTTAGGTATCTCGGCCTGACGTTCGACCTTTAACTTGTTTACTTCTTCAATGAGTTGTAGGACAAGGGGATCCTGAGTGGAGCCATGTACCACTGGAATTTTCTTTCGTAAGTCTCTATCGCCTCTTGGAAGTAGGAAAGTTTGAGGAAGGGCGTGTGGTTTTTTCTTGGACTCGCCGTACTGACTTCTAGGGCGAGTCTGTCAGAATACCTAAAAGTCCCTTGTACCTTCATGTTCCTCTAGGACCTGTTGTTCCTTCCCTAGATTGGCAGCGGGCCTAGGTCGTGAGAGGGGACAGAGTCTTTCAGAAACCTTTGGGTCATTGATCTTCGAGCATATGTGGAGAGAATTCTCTCAACGTTGCTTTATGAAGTCTCGGCAATCACGATAAACGACTTTCGATCCTTCCAATCCTTCTGCAAGGAGGTGTCTTCCTCCACTTCTCATGCTTCGGGTCGAAGCATCTAGGTTGAGAAAAGTCTCATGTTGATCAATATTTTGATGATTAGCTCGCTCCTCATCAAGGATACCCATGTCAAAGGGAGGCGACCCTCCGTGTTGGGAGGGTACCCAGATGATGGTTAATGTCCACATGGGCAACGAGCTCACATGTTTGAGTACGCCTAGTTTCGTGGAGCGTCTCAAAGAGCTTCTCATACTGCTTCTGGAGGACATCATTCTTTATTGCTATCTTGTTCTGAGCTTCTAGCTCATCAACTTTAGCTTGAAGAGCAATCATTTTCCTTCATTCTTTCGTTGCTTCGCACTAGGTGCAAGATGGGTGTCATTCTGTGTGCTTTAGCTTCCTTCGCTCCCTATGTTGGAGAGGGATGCTTGGTCAAAAGAGAGTGTACGAATGGTGGAAACCAGCTTGGCAAAGCTGAAGAGAGTGGGAATAAGTGTCGTTCCCATAGACGGCGCCAAATGTTGATGCACAAAATCAATGAGGACTTTGATACAACAGAAAATGTTAAGTTTGTAACCTTCACTAGATAGCTCCGGTCACTAGTGTGAATAAGTATGTAAATGGATAGGGACATGGAAGCAAACACAAGATGTACGTTGTTCACCCAGATTTGCTACGTCCACAGAGTAGAGGAGTTCTCATTAATTGTGAAGGGTTTACACAAGTACATAGGTTCAAGCTTTCTTTTAGTGAGTTCTAGTGAATGATTTAATACAAATGACATTAGGAAATATTGTGAGAGAATGATCTCTATTTATATAAGAGAGTTTCTAGTTTCATTCTGACATTGACACGTGTCGTGTTGTGATTGGCTTCTGATGTTGACACGTGTCGCGCTATGATTGGCTTCTGATGTCGACACGTGTCGCGCTGTGATTGGCCTCCTGGTTGGAGGGAAACTCTTCTGGGTCCTTGATGGTATAACGTTGACAGGTGCTCAGTAGTTTCGGGATTAGTCAAGTATGGTACAAACAGTATTCATATAGGATCAAGGAATGTAGTTGTAAAAAATCATCAAAATCGGAGTTAAAATAACCGTTAAATCGTGATTTTTCGTTTATAACTGTCGAAAAGTTTTGTTCCGTTACTTGATCTCTGAATATTTGTTTTTTGCGTTTTTTTGTGTATACGATCTCGAAATATATACAAACAAGTTTGATGGTTGGATTGTTGAATGGTGTGTGTGTGTGTGTGTGTGTGTGTGTGTGTGTGTGTGTATTAAGTAGCTTTAAATTTATTATTGTAGTGCAGATCGGGTTTTTGTTACAAAAATATATTATTGTGTATTTATGTAAAAAAAAATGAATTTGAAGGGACTAAAGTCACATTTTCAGTAAATTTTATTATTTTCTTTTTTTATTATTTATTAAAATTATTTTTATAAATTTTGCGCGACGAACCAATAATTGGTCGCGCAAAATCCTTAAATTTGGATGGGAGACAAAAATGGGACTCGGGAATTTTTTTTTAAATTTTTTTTAAGACTTTGCACGACCAAACTCTAAAAATTTGGGCGGCCACCAAAAATAGGGCGTCGGAATTTTTTTTTCAAGTGGTCGCGCAACACTTTGCGCAACCAACACTTTGTCATGCAAAACTCTAAAAATATGGGCGGGCACCAAAAATGGGTGTTGGGAATTTTTTTCTTTTTTTTAGTGGTCGCGCAAAGTTTTGCGCGACCAACACTTCGTCGCGTAAAAACTCTAAAATTTTGGGTGGGCAAAAAAATGGGACATGGGAAATTTTAAATTTTTTTTTTTAAGACTTTACGAGACCAATATTTCGTCGCGCAAACTCGTATCCTTCGTCGTGCAAAGTGATACGGTTTTTAAAACCAAAATAACACCTCCACAATTTTCTTAATGTCTTTCTCTACTCTTATATCTCCTATCTCTTTCCCTCTCCCCAAATCCGACCCTCACTCTCACACTTAATCTCTCTTCTCTCTCTTAATTATCTCTCACTCTCACTCACTCTCTCATCTCTCTCTCACTATCTCCTTTAATTCTCTCACGCTCACTCCTCCCTCTCATTCTCACTCACTCTCAATCTTGCCAAAAGGTATATTCTCTCCAAATTTTAATTTTTTTCATTAATATGTGTTTTTGAAGTTAGTTTTGAGTTTGGTGCGGGGTTTGGGGTCGAGTATAGGATAAGGAGTGG
This sequence comes from Malus sylvestris, assembly GCF_916048215.2. Lineage (NCBI taxonomy): Eukaryota > Viridiplantae > Streptophyta > Magnoliopsida > Rosales > Rosaceae > Malus > Malus sylvestris. The sequence continues at coordinate 11,629,126 of NC_062270.1, read as the reverse complement.
AGATTGGGGTTGGATTTGGAGTATACCAATTTTAGGGGAGATTATGCCAATTTTTTGTTATTTGACCATATATATATTTTTTTGTAGGGAATCGTCGAGATTTTGACGGCTAATGTAACGACTCGTTCCCAATTTTACGGTTTTTATAATTTTAAAAGCATGATATTATGAAAATGCCCTTATAGGCAAGGGTATTGACTTTCGTGACCAACGTATAGTGAGACGTACGAAATATTCCTTTGAGATCTTCATTTCTGTAAAATTTGAGAATTTTTTGAGATAGTTGAATTTTCCGGCAAATCGGGGCAGCCGACCACCGTGTGCAGCGGTGTGTAAGCCGAGTCATCCCTTGACCTTTCTAAGCTAATTTTGACACCCTAATTCCATAGGTGAAATCCGATTGATGAAATCTCATCGTTTGAACATAGTTTTGATAATGACCGCTACTTGAACATTATGTGAATTGACGATCCGACCGTTGGATCGTCACCAAACTTAATACAATATAATATGTAATATTTGAGGATATTAGAAACTTACGGATTGGGAATCTAACGTGCAGATCTTCTCGAATTAGATTTTTAATTTCGTAAAATAAAACATTGACCGCCACTTGAATTGGCAATTGGCGGAGATCCAACCGTTGGATCGTAATGAAACTTCAGTATGATGTTTTAGAAGCACAATATGGATATTTGAAATTTACCGAATGGAAATCTGAGATGCAGATCTTCCAAATTGAGTTACATAGGGTTGTGGACCCTACCGTTGATCTTTGACCAACGGTTGACTTTTGGTCAATGGGTCTTAAATCATTCTAGAACGCCCTTGGGTTGTGTTTTATGTAAGTTACATGTTCTATTGATAAGAGTTCTGAGACGCGACTAAATAATTGTTCTAGGTGAGGATCGTTCGTGATGTCTTGATATTTGTGCTAGGGAGTAGTGTTACGAATCTCAAGTGAGTGGGTCTTTTCCTTTTTACCGTATATATATGATTGATAATTCCACAAACGCTTTTAAATTGATTTATGCATTTTATGTCATGTCATATATATATTTATATAATCTAAAATACTGTGATATGGTTGAGTTTTAGATTGCATTATGGCATATCCATATGCATATTACCTACATATAATTGTTGTGAATGCTTTGAAGTGCTAAGGTGAACGTGGGACGCGCAGGTAAGTTCATGTGAGTTTATGGTGTTATTTGAAATGATTGATTAATGGCATGACTATAGTTATGTTTTATGCAACTCCGACATTGTCGTACGAGTTGCAATAGGCAACTCCGACACTGTCGTACCGGTTGCAATGATAGGTAACTCCGACATTGTCATAGAGGTCGCAATGGGCAACTCCAACATTGTCGTACAGGTTGCCTATGAGTCGTATAGGTTGTATTAGGCACTCCGACTCATGTGTTATCATAGATTGATTTCTGAGTCGTACATGTTACGTTAGGCAACTCCGACTCGTGGGTAATCATAGATTGATGAGCACTTGATTTTATTATGATGTTGCCGAGATTTAGTGATTTTGGATTATTTTTTTATTTAATGTAGATTTGCATTTGACTTCATACTTATATGTAGTATGATTTCTTGGAAATTATACAGGTAATGCATCAAGGGGTTATATCATTTAGAGGTCATTATTCAAGCTTTATACTCAGACCCACTCACTTTTGTTTTTTTTATCCCTCCAGGTCCTAGTAGCAGAGTTTTCGTATCGACGAGGATTCGTAGCAAGTCTTGGTATTGGAGATTACCTTCGATGGTATGATTTTCAATCCACTCTACTATACTTTACTTATGCTCTGACGTCACGTGTGAAATTGATTCATTTCCGCTCACAGCGCACTCTGTATTTGGGCATTTAGGCTTTTAAACTTATTCACATATTCCACATCACCACACTTTATGGCTTCGTCACCTTTCAGGTGTCGGCCAACATAACTCGATTTGGAGTCCTAGTGGACAATCCGGGTCGTGATGTGTCAGTTTGGTATCAGAGCATAAGTTGGGCAGCATTGCATTCATCACACGTGTGATGTAAGCATTCTTGATCCTTGAACCTAATTTCTGAATCTTGCCCTCTTGTCGACTACGAAAAATGTGTTAGTTTTTCTTAAGTTTTGGGCAGTTTTGCAGACTTGTTGATATTTTAGAAGATTATTTTGGCGAACGTCTCTAAATAATAAGCGAAGAATTTCCCTGCCAAGGAAAGATGAAGATTTGAGACTAGTTGATGGCCCTAAAGCAGGGTCAAGGTATCGATATCAGGGTATCACCAGGGATCTATACATGAATTCCATCACTATTATTTAGCCATCATTATTAAGCCTTTTGAGATTGGAAACTAGAAATAGTTTTGGTTCCTTGGCAGTGTCCGTTTGAATACCACTTATTAGAATTCATAGGAAGTCTACTCTTGGCAAGACCCCCAGAAATGTCTTGAGTGACAATGTGGTGCTACAAGGGTAGTACTCGATGGAAGAGCATTTTAGGACGATCACTTTTGGTCCATGATAACACTAATCTTTCCAAACACATTAGTGATCATTCTGGATCTTCAAAAGGAAGATTGATTTCCGTTTACGCCCGTTCTAAAATAAATTACTAGGAAATTCCATTTTTCCGACTTAGGATATTGTAACCAATATTAGTTCCCGAATTTCTTTTGATGTTGTACTTGTCAAATCGATGAGTATAGGCATAGGTGTAGGAGTTATTACACCTACGGATAGTAGAAATCCTTGAAGTAGTAAGCGTTTTCCCTAGAATTAATGAGCTAAATCGTGGAAATTTAGGAACAAGCTTTGTCTTAGGACGGTAAGTTCATAGTTATGTATACCCTTTGGTGTCTTTTCTCAAAATCCTACTTGGGATGCCATTGCATGCAAGAAGTAGAATACACCAGTGATTCACCTCGTTAACATCATATTTATTCTCCCTATTTCTTATCGAACAACTCCTATATCAGTTTTCCTTATGATTTTCGAACAAGTCCTACTTTATTAACTTAGTTATTAAACACTTTATCTTGGAAATCTCAAACCTATCTGTGAAGGTGAAAGACTGAGCTTCAGGATTGTACCTAGATTTTAGCAACTTCCTCGAATGACGATTAAAAATCGTTATCCCCTACTTTGAGTTGATGGTCTAATTGACCAACCTTTGTAACTCGAGTTTCCTTATGTAGTTTGACGAATTCATAATAGTCTTGTAAACGACTATTTCACCTATTCTAGTAACGACATTAAATTCTCCAATTATCAACAGTCGGCTTCGCATCAAGTTCCTTAAATATTACCTTCGTGTAAATTGATACTTCTCCTTGGAGATGTGATTTCGTAAATGATATTCTTTTCTTTTCTCAAAAAAGGTAGTAGCGGAAGAAAGTTGGAATTCTCACAAAGTGTTGTGAAATTCGAGACAATTTTTGGTCTTGTCGACCTTAATGACAAATTGTTATTGATTTTTTTTACTATAGTGTTTTTCTTCACTTGTCGACCAAGGAAAATTAGTTTGGTTTAGGATGTTAATTATGAATAAAGTTTTGACAAATGAACTGTTGTTTCACTTTACCTTTTCTTTACACCGTTTGATGACATTGATCATTTGGAAATCCATAATGACGTGTTCTCTGAATGTTTCGACTGAGTTGGGTCAGCATGGTGGAGAAGCGCTTATACTCCTATTCATGGCTAGAGTCAAGTGTTGTTATCTTCTTTTGAAACATCGGATGACACTTCTCGGTGAGAACGTGTCTAGAACCTTTACTAACCTTAGCTTTCTCAAATACATCTTCACTTGAGATAAGCTAAGATTTCTGATAGTGATGATGAAAGAACTAAATCAACTTCTACGATTGCACTATCGTGTATTATCCCGATTGTGCAAATGTAATTACTATTTAATGCATCAAAAGACATATGTATACTTGAACACTTTCGGCCTGTCCTATTTCGCCTCAGTTGGAATTTACAGGTATTGTTTTGCCGTTACTTGCAAGATATCAAGAAATGGATTGAATAATTGTAATCACTTCTTGTATATGAAGGGAGTTGGGAAGTATCATCATACACTTTCAATATAAGGTATCTTGTACATGTGGAAATGATGATGATGCTTCGATACTTATAGATAAACTTGACAAGTCAATCCATTTTTTTTTTGTATTGGTCAAGAAGGACTACATTTTAGACCATTTGGTAAAATTCCTCATTGATGAGATTATCAGATTTCTTAGGTGTTTAGACTAGCGTCTATTATAATGAGGATTCCATATTCATCTCTTTATGCTGGAAGGTATTCTAGTAAATTTTGGGTCCATGTCTACCCTACTACACTTTGTATTATTTTTTAAACAAGCAAATCGTCTAAAGGAGTTGCTAGGACATTGACATTTAGTCGTGAACATTAAAATCTCAATAACCCAGCAAATACTTTGCTAAACGAATCTTAACTGTTGGTGATTAAATGTTCTAGAAACTACCGTTCAAGTGAGATGTCATACATTAATTTAAATTTCATTATATTCTAGATTTGTTGGATTTGTTTGACATTCAAATTCTTGATTGTTTTATTGATGTAGTTTTGCTTACTCGAGGGAAAATTCAATATGAACTTGCTCACTATGGTGTTATGAACTGCATTGTTGGGTTATGTGGTGTGTATGTCGCTACTATATATCATCGTGACACATGTTTTCCGAATCTTGGGAAGCTTTCTTGAAGGTCGTATGCATTAAGCTTTGTCGCGTATCGCATCTCACCTTCAGGCTAATGGTTAGAGTAAATAAACTATCTGGACATTGAAGGACATATTGCTTTTGAATATTTTATAGTTTTAGCCAGTCATGGTAAGCACTCACCCTAGTTAGAGTTATTTGTAGCTACTGTTACATTTCTGGTTTGGCTATGGTATTGTCTGAGCATGGAAAAAAAAAAGATTATTGCGAACAAGTATTTGAATGATCGAGATTGTGGCATGGAAAATTTTATGATATTGTTAATGTTACCCGTGAGGGTAGTACGTGAGCACGATTGAGACTTAGATCAATGATGTATGTATATTTCCCAATGAGGAGCAAGATGGTAATATTGCACCCTCGGGAATTTGTTACTTGCTTATTGAGACAACATTAAGTTGTTTGTATTACGGGCTGCAGACCGTAATATCAATAACTTATTCGTTGGGTTTTCACTACTTTTATGCAACCATTCTAACTTGATATATTCCTTACATATCTATTTCTCTGCTATCCTTCCACTACTTTTGTATCACTAATGATTTTAAATTTTAGGGATGAAATTTTTTAAGGTGGGTAGATTGTAACGACTCGTTCCTAATTTTACAGTTTTTATAATTTTAGAAGCGTGATTTTACAAAAATGTCCTTAGAGGTGAGGGTATTGACTTTTGTGACCAACGTATAGTGAGACGTACGAAATATTCCTTTAGCGTATTCCTGAAGTACTTGACAATAAGAGCACGTAGGCGCAAGCAGAAGCGTATTTGGAGTAATGATATTACCATTTATTATTTTATATATTTTCATAAGTACTATTATATTATTTTAAGATTATCTTTGGTAAGAAATGAGAGAAAGAGAAGAAGAAACGGATGGAGAAAGGAGAAAGAAGAAAGGGTATTGGCTGCCCAATCAGAGAAGAAAGGGACGGACCAGTAGGAAATTAGGGGAGATAGATGGACCAATGAGAGTAAAAACAAGGAAGGAAAGGAGAAAATGTGGATAACAGCCTACTAGGGTTGGATCCCCTCGATCCAGCCCTTCGACCCAATTTAGACCCGAACAACTCAAGTAGTTTTCCGGCAACATTGCACCGTTTTTCCCGCAAATCAGGACTTCCCATCACCTGTAAACACCGTCACGCCCCTTCTCATTCATTGATCACCAACGATTCCAGCGAATAAGGTCCTGTTTCATGACGAATTTCAACGTGGGTGTCCCGAAGCCACAACAGCGGCGATCCACTGATTCTGTAACCATCATCGGGGATAGCGGAGTTGAAAATTCGTTGAATTGAACCGCACCCAATTTCTAGGGTTTCTGACGGATTTGAGACGAATTTGAGCACTTCCCGGCCAAATTGAACTTGGCCACAGGTATAAAACTTGCTTTACTATTTGAGATCTTCATTTCTATAAAATTTGAGAATTTTTTGAGATAATTAAATTTTCCGGCAAATCGGGGCGGTTGACCGCCGTGTACGGCGGTGCATAAGCCAAGTCATCCCTTGACCTTTCTAAGCTAATTTTGGCACCCCAATTCCATAGGTGAAGTCTGATTGATGAAATCTCATCGTTTGAACATAGTTTTGATAAAGACCACTACTTGAACATTATGTGAATTGACGATCCGACCGTTGGATCGTCACCAAACTTTAATACAATATAGTATGTAATATTTGAGGATATTAGAAACTTACGAATTGGAAATCTGAGGTACGGATCTTCCCAAATTAGATTTGTAATTTCGTAAAATAAACCATTTGAATTGGCAATTGGCGGAGATCCAACCGTTGGATGGTAATGAAACTTTATTATGATGTTTTAGAAGTACAATGTGGATTTTGGACTGAATGGAAATTCGAGATGCGGATCTTCCGGATTGAGTTACATAGGGTTGTGGACCCTACGGTTGATCTTTGACCGACGGTTGACTTTTGGTCAATGGGTCTCAAATCATTCTAGAACGTCCTTAGGATGTGTTTTATGTAAGTTACGTGTTCTATTGATAAGAGTTCTGAGACGTGACTAAATAATTGTTCTAGGTGAGGATCGTTCGTGATGTCTCGATATTCGTGCTAGGGAGTCGTAGTGCGGACCTCAAGTGAGTGGGTCTTTTCCTTTTTAACGTATATATATGATTGATAATTCCACAAATGCTTTTAAATTGATTTATGCATTTTATGCCATGTCATATATATATATATATATATATATATAATCTAAAATACTATGATATGGTTGAGTTTTAGATTGCATTATGGCATATCCATATGCATATTACCTACATATAATTGTTGTGATTGCTTTGAGGTGCTAAGGTGAACGCGGGAATCACAGGTAAGTTCAGGTGAGTTTATGTTGTTATTTGAAATGATTGATTGATGGCATGACTATATTTATGTTTTATGCAACTCTGACATTGTCATACAAGTTACAATAGGCAACTCCGACACTGTCGTACATGTTGCAATGATAGGTAACTCCGACATTGTCGTACAGGTCGCAATGGGCAACTTCGACACTGTCGTACATGTTGCCTGTGAGTCGTACAGGTTGTATTAGGCAACTCCGACTCATGTGTTATCATAGATTAATTTATGAGTCGTACATGTTGCGTTAGGTAACTCCGACTCGTGGGTTATCATAGATTGATGAGCACCTGATTTTATTATGTTGTTGCCGAGATTTAGTGATTTTGGATTATTTTTGGATTTAATGTTGATTTGCATTTAACTTCATACTTATATGTAGTATGATTTCCTGGAAATTATAAAGGTAGTGCAGCGAGGGGTTATATCATTTAGAAGGTCTTTATTAAAGCTTTATACTCAGGCCCGCTCACTCTTGTTTTTTTTTATCCCTCCAGGTTCTAGTAGCAGAGTTTTCGTATTGACGAAGATGCGTGACAAGTCTTGGTATTGGAAATTACCTTCGACGGTATGATTTTCAATCCACTATACTATACTTTACTTATGCTCTGACGTCACGTGTAAAATGGATTCATTCCCTCTCACAACGCACTCTGTATTTAGGCACATTTAGGCTTTTAAACTTATTCACATATTCCACATCACTACACTTTATGGCTTCGTCACCTTCCAGGTGTTGGTCAACACAACTCAATTCGGAGTTCTAGTGGACAATCCAGGTCGGGATGTGTCAGTGAAAGTTGAGGATTAGGACATTATCGAAACATATCCCCTACCACTACCACCACAATAGACTTGCATTAGGATTTTATTATTGTACTTTATTAATTTATGTGTACATTTTGAATAAATTATATATTGGATAATTTGATCACTATTTTTCATATGTAATTTTATTTTGAATATTTCAATTTAAATTAAAGTAATTAAAAAAATAAAATCATACAATTAAATAAAATTAAAAAAAGTAAAAATTCGAAAAATCTTGCACTACCAAATATTTCGTTGCGTAAACAATTAATGTAATTAAATTAATATAAGAGAAATAATAAAACAAAAAGTCAAAAACCTTGCGCGACAAAATATTTCGCCGCGCAAAATATTAAATTAATTTGTTTTAATTAAAAAAAAATTTTAAAACAAAAATTTTAAATTTAAAATATTTCGTCGTGAAAAGCTTTACGCGACGTTCTCTTCATCGCGCAAAGTATCTTTGCGCTACAAACTACTTCGTCTCGCAAAGCTACTTTGCGTGATGAAGATTAATTTTTGTTGCACAAACCCTATTGTCACGAGCTTTGCAAGACGAACAATGCGGGACCAAAATTTCGTCGCGCAAGGTTTTGTGCGACGAAATTGTACTTTGCGCAATAAACTTATTTCGTCGCGCAAAGTATTTTTTGTAGTAGTGGTAGAACATTGTTGGTTAGCTAACTTGACTAAATTTATATATGCTTTCATGATATTTTATTTTATTTTTTAATTAATTATTAAATTTAGCCTAAAGTGCATGCACATATAAGTGAAAACAAAGCAATCATGCACTTACTAACTAGCTTTATTTGCCCACACCCACTTGATTTTCCCTCTGTTCTTTTCCTTCTTTCCCCAGCAAACTAGTAGCTACGACACCATAATCTCACTCTAAATTCATTCTCTCTCCATCTCAAGAAAATAAGACATGCTAACTACTAAGGTTGTACAAACGATCAAAAGATTAACCCTCTCTCACCTAACCCCTCCTCTCCCACCACTAATATAAACCCTCTCCTGTCCTCCAAACTCATATCCAACATTTGTGTTCAAAATATAAAACACATCCCACAACACACTTAAATATGATGAAGCAACAGTATCAGCCTCTCTTCTCACTCACACTCCTAGTCATCTTCCTCTCCCATTGCACCAAAACCCTAGGCCAAGGCCCTGCTGCTGCCCCGGCAACCACCAGCCCGGCGGCTGTTCCCGCACCACCAGCCGATGCCCCAGCACCACCAGGCCCAACCAACGTCACCAAAATCCTAGAAAAGGCAGGAGGCTTCAACATCTTAATCCGCCTTCTAAAAAGCACCCAAATCGATAGCCAGCTCTATAGCCAGCTCAACAACTCCAACAGTGAGCTGACACTTTTAGCCCCGCCCGACAGCGCCTTCTCAAACCTCAAAACTGGCTCCCTCAACTCTCTCACTGATTCACAAAAAGTCCAGCTCTTGCAATACCATCTCATCCCAGATTTTCTCACGACCCAAAACTTCCAAACTCTGAGCAATCCGGTGAATACCCAAGCCGGAGACGGGTTCGAGTACCCGCTAAATATCACCACATCAGGCAATGCTGTGAACATTTCAACTGGCCTTGTCAACACTTCAATCTCAGGCACTGTCTACTCTGATGGTCAGTTGGCTATTTACCAAGTTAACAGTGTGCTCCAACCCTACGGTATTTTTGCTCCCAAGACTCCGCCACCGTCACCGGCACCCTCTCCTGCGGAAGAGAAGCGCAAGAAGAAGTCTTCATCTCATGAACCTGTTGCTGAAGTGAAGTCTGGTGCTGTGCCTACACTAAATATCCCCAAGATTAATGGCATTGTCTCTATTGGAGTTGCATTAGCTGCTGCAGCTATAAGCTTTTTGTGACGAAACTGTTTTGTGCCCACTGCCGTTGAATAATTCTTATACAAGCGATATTGCAGGTGGGGATTCGAATTCGGATTGAATATGAAGGATAATGATAAACACGTAAGGTGAGGGGTTTGGAATAATGTTGTGTCTGGTAGACTTATTACCATTTTTATGCATGCCAGTTTGTGATCATATATGAGAGCAATGTCTTGTAACTAATGGATTTTATGGGGTTCTTGTTCGTAATTTGCTTGTTTTTTTTTACTGTATTTGTTGATAATTTTGTTTTGTTCTATTGTTATGCTAGCTTCATTGTAAATTCAACAAGAAAATTTGTGTTTTCATCATTCATTTTTCCCCTTAATTTGGACTACATTTTTTAATTTAATTATTTTAGGATAAAATTTATCATGTATGCTAGCTTCAGCTTCTGCCAAAGCAAGTAATTAAGTTAATTTGTAAGCCATGACGCATTGGCATTGACTTTTGCCGGATTTGGCAAATACTATTGACGAACTGGTAAGAGCAGCTTTTCTAGCTAGTATCATGAGCTGGAGGTAGCACTTCTTGCTTACGAGTTAAGTTTGTCAACTACTAGTTCTTCCTAAAACGATCCAGTTCTTTAATCGTGTCTAATGACTTCAAATTATTTCTTACTCTAACCTATTGCCTATAAGGACGTATAAAACAAAAAATCCATTTGTACCAAACTTTCATCTCAGGATTCTCATCCTTCAAGTTCCATGGGAAAAACAATTATCTAAGTATAAGACTTGCGTTCCTCCCATGTGAGAATGCATATATTCTACTATTTGCAAACAACACCTGTTCACCGTCTAAATTTATAATCAGAACCATTTAATTCTTTTAAGGAGAAATTAGGTTCTCGTCATTCCTTTTGCTATTGATTAAAACATTATTCATTTTCAATTTTGATCAAGGTCCTTGATATTAATAACATCCTTAATTATTTCAATAATAAAATATTTTTATTTCTAAATATAGTCATTTAATGTTAAAAATGTTACAATTAGTATATTTATATTTATGGCTAAATTTTTTATCATATATTTTTATTTTTAGTTTGTACCCATTTTTAATTTGCAAACTTTTTTTAATTTGTACCAAATTTCTTTTCAGTTTTTATTTGTACCATATATTAATTTCTTTTTGTGCCCATATTTTATAAAGTTTTGTTTGTATTTGTACCCATATTTTTTTTATTATATGTACCCATTTTTAATTTTGCTAAATGTACCCATGCTAATTATATGTACCATTCATGTAATTTTTTTCAAATGTTTAATCTTAAAATGTACTCATTCTTAAATATACCAATTTGTTATATGTAAAATGTACCCTTTTTTATATAAAATCTATTCAATTTTTTTTTCTAATCCTTTTTTAAACTTATATGGATACATTCTTTTTTCTTTGACATGAGAATATATCCATGTTAAGTTTAATCGAAGAAATTTACTAATTTTATTAAGCCTAATATCTTTTTTTTTTTTTTGTGATTTTGAAGAATGTACTCATGTTTTGATACAATAATTTTTTGATTAATTTTGATGAATGTACCCATGTTTATATACACAAACACACACACACAATAGTATATTTATATTTTATTAGTTTTAATCCCACAAATTATGGATTTTATTTAAAATCTCATTAATATAAACAACTATAAATTTCAAATTTTAATTTAAAAAATATAGTAACGTACATAAAAATAAATTATCACATTAATTTCAGGGACTTGTATAAAAAATTGAAAACCAACAAGGTTTCAGTCAAAGAATATTCAAAACCAAGGACCGAATTCAAAGTCTCCCTTCTTTTAATTTTTAGTTGAAGGTTATCACTAAACATATCATTTCGAATCAGATATTATTTATGCATCCAAATGTATGGAACATATCGACGTTGCGACTTGGTAGTAACATATTCATGATAAATCGCTTATTTATTTGATATATTTAGATGACTAAATGATTGTAGATTTGAATGATTTTTTGTATAAATAATCTTCAAATTAAAATTAAAATATAAAATAGTTTCAATTATAAAACTTAAACGATAAAATACGTTATTCGCATATAGTGAAATATGTACATTCACTCCATAGTGGAATGGAAGTATTATTTATTCTTGAAAAGTTCTTAGCTAGAGACCCACATAGATACACTAAACATTGCGAGTTTTAGGCTGGGACTTGAATTGCTAATGTCTTGTCTCTTCATATCTGATGACGTTGTCTTAGGTCAAGGTTAGTTTCGGCGAATCGTCATCTAGTTTGTTCGTTTGAGGTGAAGCTGTTTTGTCATGGTCCTTCATCCTTAATTAGAACGGTTCTTCATGGCAACAAATGGTGTCCTTGGTATTAGGACTATGTTTGTTGTTTTGTCCTTGTAGTAAGTCTAGAAAACTCGAGTTGTCTGTATGTTTAGTCTCACTGTAGGTGAGTCTGAGTTATTAAGTGTGCACTAGCATTGTTCTAAAAATTCTCGTTCAAGCCCTGCTTAGGAGCTAGGCGGTTGGTCACCGCCTCGATTAGTACTTAGTTTGAAAATTAAGAAATGACACCTAGATCTGCTGAGGCGCCCGCCTAGCCGGCCCAAACCTGTGTAGGTCGCAACTCACTTAAACAGAAAATACATAACTTTCATTTTGCATTTTAGTTTTTCAATGAATTATAAGAGACTTGTTGCATACTTAAATGAACATACATTATATCCTTGTTCCCCATGTTTTCATTATGTTCCAGTACTTCATAATATACGTCATTCTATTTTGTAATTTATGATGAAGTTCTATATATTTTAAGTATAAGAAGACACTTATTTATACAAAATATAATAGATTTACTTAAGTCTGCCTATCAGCCTAGGCGCTAGGCCTCAACTTGCTGCACAACTAGTGCCTAACGTCTTTTAGAACTTTGTGCACTAGTAAGAAATATATGGTGTTTATATTGATTTATAGCTAATCTGTATTGATGACCCTTATCAGATTGGTGGCTAATCGAAATTTTTATCTATGGTTGATTGTGATCCTTTCTAAATCATTTAAGCGTTTATGTTAAGATTAGTCATTGGAGATTGTTTAACCATATTTAACATCAGCTAAAATCTTATAATCTTTTCATTTAAGTATTTTTATTCTGCTCATTTTAAAGAAAATATTTTTTTTAAGTGTGCCTCATCATCATTTGGTAACTAAATAACGATATAATTATAATGATTCGTTTCTTTAATTTTGTCTGAACTAATTGTATACTTCTATGGTAAATGGCATGATCATCATGCTTTCCCTCATCATCATGCATGTACACTTTAACAATACTTCAAGTATTCAGTTGGTTAGAAAACATTATCTGTCTTGCTGATCAAGAAACTAAAAGAATAGAAACTATCAATGATTTCCCTCGTTAACATCAGGGATAACTTGGAAATTCCGCAAGCCATAAAGATTGACGTTAATCTCACATCGATTTGACATGCACGAGGCAGACATTGAAAATGTACTATTCTGATCTATTCTGATGAATCATATAGTTTAACTACACCAATAATTAATTAAATGAAGTGTGTACAGTGTTGTTCATGAAATTTTAAAAAGAAAAGGCCAAATATATTTTTTTTCATGTGGTGGTACATCAATTTTAATATGATTCTTGACGTGAAAAAGTTGTTAACTAAATTTCCATGGTAAGCTCCATTAACAATTGAAGTCCAAACCTAAATTTGTTAGTCTTCCGTTAAATAAACAAGATAAAGTCATCATTTTAAAATCAAATTAAGAAACCTATAACTACTATGGGTTCTTGTGTCGATTATATGTCGTTTGATTGCTTGTTCGCTGCCTACAGAGGGTGAATTAGGGGTCGACAAATTGTTCGCTGCCTAAAGAGGATGAATTAGGGTTCGACAAATAATGACACTGGGCAGTGGCCGAAGCCATTATTCCAGCTAGAGAGGATGACGTAGTGAATCTTCCTTCATGTTTAGAGCTTCCCGTGAAGAAGCAGAGGCAAAGTAATTCATTGCAATGTCGTACATCTAGTGCATATTCTGTCAAATTGGTAGTTAATTGATGATATGGAATAGGTGTGCCCCCCATTTTTGTTGGCTAAGATGACAATTATGCGTCAGATGGACAAAAAGAAATTATTTTTATTTTATTTGACAAAGAAAATTAAAAAACACTTAATTGATTAACAAAAAAAAAAATTCAAATTTTACATTCTTAGAAACGTAATATAGTAGAATGGTTTTTCTTTGTATTCACCGAAAGCTAGGGTTACAAGATATATAGGAAACAGATACATTCCTGATCCTAAACTAATGCCTACAATCAAGGAAATCAAACCATAACAGGTAAGCAAATAACTAATTTACAGATTTACAATATTTACTATAATTAATCTGAGTGTATGTTAATAACACCTAACTTGCTGAGCAATGTTTCAAACTGTGTAGAACTCAACGGTTTGGTGAAGATGTCTGCTGGTTGGTCAGTTGTTCGTATGTATGCCGTATGAATCAGTCTTCCTTGAATCTTCTCTCGTACCAAATGCAATCAATCTCTATATGCTTTGTCCTTTCATGAAATACCGGGTTCGAAGCAATGCATATGGCTGCTTGGTTGTCACAAAACAACGTGACTGGTTGTGAATGAATCACCTTTAAATCTCTTAAAATGTTCTTTAACCATGTGATCTCACAACATGTGGCTACCATGGAACGATACTCAGCTTCTGCACTGGAACGAGAGACAGTGGTTTGCTTCTTTGTTTTCCAGGATATTGGTGCTTGACCAAGTTGAATACAGTAACCTGTTACTGATCTTCTTGTGTCTATGCATCTAGCCCAATCTGAGTCACAAAATGCCCTTAACTGCAAAGATCCCTTGGATGGCAAAAATATGCCTTGTCCCGGTGCACTCTTAATGTATTTGAGAACTTTGTGTGCCGCCTCAAGGTGTGGTTGTCGAGGCTTTTCCATAAACTGACTTAACATGTGCACATCATAGGCTAAGTTCGGCCTTGTTATGGTCAGGTAGATCAGCCTACCCACAAGTCTCCTATATGATGAAGCATCAACCAGAATTTCTCCTTCTACCTGTGTAAGAGAAACATTTTGCTCCATAGGGAATCGTGAAGGTTTGGCACCCAAAAATCCCGCATCATCTAATATATCCAATGCATATTTTCGTTGGCACAAGGTGATGCCATTTTTGGACTGTGCAACCTCTATCCCTAAGAAATATTTAAGTTGGCCTAAGTCTTTCAATTTGAATTGTTGCGAGAGAAATTGCTTCGTTGCTTCAATTTCTTGCAGATTATTTCCTGCTAGAATCACATCATCAACGTATACCAACAAAGCAATGAAGTTACCTTGCTGACTTTGGACAAACAAGGAATAATCAGACCATGATTAATGAAATCCTGCAGCCTTGAGAGCGGTGGAAAGTTTGATGAACCATTGTCTTGAGGCTTGCTTTAAACCATATAAGGATTTGTGTAGCTTGCATACACGAGTCTCCCCCTTTCGTCCGAAGCCAGGAGGTAATTGCATGTACACTTCCTCGTCAAGATCACCATGCAAGAAGGCGTTGTTGACATCGAGTTGGTGCAAATGCCACTGACGCACAACAGCAACACTAAGGAGCACACGAACAGTGGTTAACTTGGCAACCGGAGCAAAGGTTTCACGATAGTCAACCCCTTCTATTTGGTTATAGCCCTTGGCAACCAACCGGGCTTTGTAACGCTCGATGGTCCCATCAGGTTTAAGCTTGACTTGTACACCCATTTGTAGCCAATCGGCTTTTTGTGAAGGGGAAGTGGAACGAGAGACCAAGTATTGTTGGCCTGAAGAGCAGCAATTTCATGTTGCATGGCAGCACACCATTGTGGATGGTGGACAATCTGCAAAAAAATGGTAGGTTCTCGGAGGGTGGTGACGTTAGTGACAAAATGTTTATGCATGGGAGAAAGGCGATGGTAAGATAGGTAATGAGACAGGGGGTAAGAAGTACCTGAGGACTGAACCAGATTCGAGGAAGAAACAGGTTGGGACGGGATAGAGGTCTCGACGTGGAAATCCTGCAAGAAAGATGAGGGTTTGGTAGGGCATGTGCCACGACGGGGTGGCGGTGGTGTAGCATGAGACTGAGCAGGAGGGGAAGACGAAGGTGATGGTAATGGTGATGGTGATGGAGAAGGTAAGGAAGGTGAAGGGGTCTCAACGGCTAAAGGAGGTGGAATGGTGACAAGGGCAGAGCCTACATCAAGATAGGGTTCTATAGGAGGTGAATGAAAGAGAGTAGGGGACAGATCAAACGATGGCAAATAGGATTCTATGGGAAGTGGAGTAGGACTGGTAGTGGGAGCAGCAGAAGTATGAGATAAGTGATAGGGAAAGTGGTCTTCGAAAAAAGATGACATCCCGTGACACAAAAATCTTTTTAAGTGTGAGATCTAACAAGCGGTAACCTTTTTTACCACAAGGGTACCCAAGGAAAAGACATCGTCGTGCACGAGGATCAAATTTAGAAGGTTTTTGTGCAAGGGTTGATGCAAAACATAAGCATCCAAAATCACGTAAATGCATGTAACTTGGTGCCTTGTGAAACAATTTGTGATATGGTGTTTGCCCTTGAAGAAGAGGTGTGGGTGTACGATTGATAAGATAGGCCAAAGTGAGAATGGCATCCCCCAAAAAATGCTTAGGAAGATTGGCTTGGAAAAGAAGGGCTCGAGCAACATTTAACAGGTGTCTATGTTTGCGTTCAGCAACACCATTTTGTTGTGGTGTGTTGACACAACTGGTTTGGTGAAGGATCCATTTGAGTTTGTAAAATGTGGCAAGTTTGAACTCGGGACCATTATCACTTCGAATCACCTTAACTGTTGTGTTGAATTGATTCTCAATCATGTGAATAAATTGAACAAGAAGGTCTTGTGTGTCAGATTTGTGTTTCATCAAATAAACCCAAGTGCACCTTGTGTAATCATCAACAATGGTGAGAAAATATTTTGCACCTGAGAGGGAAGGAACTTGATAACCATCCCAAATGTCAATATGTATTAATTCAAAACATGAACGAGTAGATATAGAACTCAAGGGAAAAGACAATCTGGTTTGTTTAGCCAATGGGCAAATTAAACATTTATTTGAATCACATGATTTATTGTGCACAAAGGGAAGTAACGAGGACACTTTAGGTGATGGGTGCCCAAGGCGTTGGTGCCAAAAAGGAGAGCTCATGGTGGTTATGGTGTTGCAGGATCTCTTCTTTGGTGGTTCGAGATAGTAGAGTCCCTCCCGTTCAATTCCCGTCCCAATCATTTTCCCCAAACGTAGGTCTTGTATGACACAAAATTATTTGAGAAAAATGGTGATGTAGAGGGAATCATAGGCTAACTTGCTAATAGATATTAAATTTAACCTAAACAATGGTACACATAAAACATTGTCAAGGATAAGGTTGGGAGAGAAGACCACTTTGCCGACATGGATTACAGTAGCAAAGGAACCATTTGGTAATTCAACACTATGATTTTCAACACGTTTTGAGGACGTGAGAAACTCAAGACTGCATACGATGTGGTCCGTGGCGCCACTGTCCAAAATCCAAATGATTTGCTTTCCATTACGCACGAAAGAAAATGCTTTACCTGAAAGTTCTTCATGTTTCGAAGAATTACACACTTGATTAGCAAATGAGGATTTGCTCTTGTTCAAAAGCTGAAGAATCTGCTTGCAGTCCTCCGGAGAAAAAAGGAAGTTGGGCATTGTGTCCTTCTTGTCACATGCCGTGACTTAGTTGCCCTTGGAAGGCCGACTTTGGTCAGTTTCAGCCGCTGCTTTTCGTTTACGGCAAAAGTTGAAAGTGTGTCCCTTCCAACAACAAAATGTGCACCTGAGATAAGCACGACAATTCTTGGTGCTATGGTTGGTCTTGTTACATTTGGCGCATCGCTGACTACTATCTTCTGTCTCGGGTTCTCGACCAGCACCTTTCACTGTAAACACGGCAGCTTCAGGTTGCATGGTGCTGCTCTTTCCATTTGACACTTCGACTTGTTTTTCATGACGAAAAACAAGCGTATAAGATTTGTTAATAGTTGGCAATGGATCCAGCAAGAGGGTGTTGCTACGAACCGTAGCATATGAGTCACTTAAACCCATAAGGAACTTCATTGTTTTCTAAGTCTCAACATTTGATGTTATCTCATTCATCGCTTCACAATGGCATGTCGGGATTGAACATAAGGCATCACATTCATCCTAAAGGCTTTTGAGTTTGGTGAAATAAGAACTCACCGTCATGTTGCTTTGCACACAATTATGAATTTCGTTTTCTATGTCAAACAGTTGAACGATGTTCACATGAGAAAACCTTTTTTGCAGGTCAAGCAACATCAGCCGTGCGTCCTTGCAGTGTATGACACTTCTTGAGATTTCTTTTGACATGGAACCAAGCAGCCATGTTTTCACCAGATTATTGCACCGGTTCCATTGCTGTAATTCTTCAACCTGTGCATCAGTTGGCTTCGTGATTGTTCCATCAACCAGCCCTAACTTGTTTTTGACCATCAAGGCCATGGTCATGGATTGCGCCCATGTGCCATAGTTGTCTTCCACGAGTGGTTGCGGCACAAGAATGGTGCCAGGCTGATCCGAGTGATGAAGGTAAAGTGGATGATTAGGGTTTTCCCACTTCTGATGCAAAGTCATGCCTAAAGAGGTTGACTTTTCTGGTTTGTCAACCATGGCTATGGTTGCTAGGGTTTAAATTTCTGTCGTGGTTTTCCCAGATCGATCACTCTGGTACCATCTTAGAAACGTAATATAGTAGAATGGTTTTTCTTTGTATTCACCGAAAGCTAGGGTTACAAGATATATAGGAAACAGATACATTCCTGATCCTAAACTAATGCCTACAATCAAGGAAATCAAACCATAACAGGTAAGCAAATAACTAATTTACAGATTTACAATATTTACTATAATTAATCTGAGATATCTTCTTTAACATACATGCCCATGAATTCTCGAACTTGAAGCTTCAATTTTTACCAATGGTTCCTGCCTCGATACTATCTTCGTATCTAGCAATGGCGGTCGGGGCGGCCTTCATGCTCGTGCTCACCAACTGCGCCTTCGCTGACTCTCCAATTTTTTTATTTTTTTTTTAAGAAAGAAGTAGATTCATTGATAAGAGTCGTTACATAGTTTGCTACAAGGCCATTTAAGGCATCACACTCTCTTCAGTAAGTAAATCTGAAATTAAGGTTGGGGGTTGATCATCCCAATCACAGGCGTTGCTCACCGATAGACCCCAGCGAGCGATTATGTGTGATGCGTTGTTTGCTTGGCGGCGGGTGTGGGTTAAAATAGCTCCAGTGATTGTTGACAGCAGCTCCTTGATGTCCTCCATCACTTGTCCAATTTCAGATAAGTCAATGGAGGGATTTCTGGAAGCTTGAAAAATATGAAACGAGTTGCTCTCACATTGAAAGTTTTGGAAACTCCTATCTCCTGCCCAAACCAAGCTCTCCCTTACGGCTACAGCCTCTGCCAGCAGAGGGGAAAAACAGTCCTGAAAACTGCCACACCTTACAGCAAAGAAGTTCCCTGTGTCGTCCCTAAGAACAGCTTCAAAACCAGCCACACCTTTTTTACCCCATTCCAAGCACCGTTGACGTTTAATTTAAAGCGTCCTGGAGGTGGGGTAATCCATCTTGGAACAGACGCCGTTTGGGGCCCAATATCATTGCCCTACGTGTGATTTTTATGAACAAATTCCTGCCATCGTTGCATTGCTCTGGCAGCACAAACATCCGGAGTGTCGCACCGTTCTCCCACAGCTTAGCATTTCTAGCTTCCCATAAAGCTACACAGATCATTAGGAACACACCAAAACAATCGTCTGGGAGGTTCTCGGCTATTTCAGAAACCCATTCAAGGAAAGAAATAGACCGAGCATCACTCGAAAATTATTCCCAAATTTGATGCCGACCAAGCGCACTTAGCATAACTGCAGTGTCGCATTAAATGCATAACCGTTTCTCCATAGGTATGGCATACAACACAGGACCCTCCCTTTAGAAGCTTTCTTCTTCTCCGCCTCATCATTCCACCGCTCCGCTGGACCAGAACCTTAATGCAAAATTGGAACCTCAAGTTCGTATTTTTTTCTCGGTTGTTAATAAGGGGTCGTCTTCATACTAAAGATAGTTAACGGATTCAATCTCCTACCTTTGACCCCTCTTGTGCTTTCTGTCGTATAGAGTTAGAGTTATTAATCATCTTTCTTTCATTTTTTTTTTATCTTTTTTCTCTTTCTCTTTTGCTTCTTCTGTCTGGCTGCATTTCATGATTGTCCGGGGCCTTCTGTGTCTAATGATTTTTTGGATTGACTGACTAGTTTTCATAATTGGGATCCCTCTTTTGAAATTGATCGAAAGTTCCTTTGCAAAGTTCCTATTGTTTGCTGGCATATATAGGAATCTGGACACCATCTTTTGTTAAGGAACGATAACCCGCACCCCATTAGAGTTATTAGAGTTTCTTCCAAATTTTAGTCAGACTTAAATCTTGATCATATTTCTTTAAGTAATCCTGCTGAAGAAACTAACTCTTCTACATAGTTATAACTTTTGCTTCTAGTTGGGTTTGGTGCTTTCTTTTTGCATAACTCAGCATGAATATTTTCAGTTTACTGATTTTTCATATGGATCTTGAATGACATGATATATCTGAAAGAGAAAAAAGAAAGGGCATTCAACAACATTTATATACATGTACAACGGGCAATGGGAATCAAAGAACAATGCCTTTGGAGTACAAGAAAGTATATATATTCAAGAAATAAAATATTTGACGTCCAATGAATCATATTTAGGAAATACAACTTTATTAAGGATAAGCAAGTAAACTATACCTCTACTAAGTAATACTAAAGTTATAAAATTGATTTGGTCCCAACTTTATGACTTTATAGAAATTTTACTGTATTTTTTTTTCAATCACCAACCACAAGGGACTAGTACATATATGCTTGTTAACGCATGATCATTTTCAATCCTAAAATAGTACAAACCTAAAAAAGGCTCAATAAAGGCCCAAAGGAAGAAAGGAAGACCAATGACAAATAAAGAAAGAAAGACCAAGGCCCATGGAATAAGAAAGGGCCACCTCAAGCGCTACGGACGACTGCTCAACGATCTGATTTTCCTACCAATAAAGAAGCTGGTGGCAAGTTGGCATACTGACAACTTTATAATACAAAGGCCAAAGAGTAGGCCTACTTAGACATCAACCCCAGACTGCATGTTGGCCATTGGCGAGAGCAGAAGCCTATGAAGGGACATAGAAGTTGTCAAAAGCACTCAGACGTGGGTTTCCTCAAACTCCAGGTTCGAGCAAGACACTTGGTACACATAACGTTGGCCTACAAAAACATGCATTTAGACTTGGACGAAGGTCACTTCATCACCACGTGTCAACTAAGGGATAGAAAACTAGCTAGCAAGTCATGTTTACGCACTTGGTTCATTAAATGCGAGAGCGGTAGAGTACTAAAGCCCAAAAAATTTTGGGGCTCACTAAGGGCCTATATAAGGGGAATGAGTACCTTTTATAAGGGTTAGACATAAGAGTGAAAATGGAAGTTAGACTATACCGAGCACTTCTTATAATCTTTATTTAATATATACAAGCATCTCAATGGATGTAGCCCAATTTTAGGGATGAATGTTGGGTTGTGGACTATTTTAGCACATGTGTGCGGAAGCGTGTCAAGGTGAATTAAGCATATATAATCCAATTTACATGCATGGTTAGCGAAACTTTGGATTCCGTTTAATCTTATTAAATTAATCCACATGATCTAGGTTAATCGATGTGCTCGTGTTCTTGTAAAATAATTTTAAGAACACATGCATACTTAAATTAAATTTAGAATTCCAACTTTTAGATTTCATATAAATATGAATTCCTTGTTGAGGTTCCCAAGTGTTAGCCCTCTATTAGTATACACACGAATAAATCTCTGGTTGGTGAAACTGGAAGACAACGAACGGTTGGGTCCTTCTCCTCCAATAGGTGCAGCGGCAAGGGTAAGATTGTGTGGTGCTTTATTTTTCAATTTCTCCAAACTGGAAAACCTAATTCCTTTCTCTCTAAATTTTGATTTCACAATATGTAAAACCACACACAAGGTCTAAAGACCCTTTAGGCTTATATATAGAACAATTCCATAAGCCGGTAGGATTACAACTTAATCATGCATCTTTTACCACACATATGCTGCAAGCCCTAGGGAACCCCTTCTTGCCCTTGTCACACCTTTCCTTTGCCACTGGGCTTCGGTCTTATTCGCTTCTTATTTTATTTATTTAAGTTACCGGTCTTTTCTTCTGGACTGAACTTCCTTATTTTACTTTGGTACATTAACCAATAATAAATAGAAGGGGCAATGAATAATTTGATTAATCAAACTAGTCTAATTTACATAGTCAGAAACCATTCTAATTCAACCTTATAGGATTATCCATAAACCGAATAGTAACATCTAGCAATGGCTTTCGATTACCAGATTAGTCAAAATATTTTTGAATTTATACAATACATATTTAGAACCTTAGTTATGGTTACAATACAATTCTGTCCTCTGTCTACTATATTCTGACAGAGCATGGAACATTCGTCAAGGGTGATGCTATCCACACACCAATATTTAATTCACACACACCTCTCTCGATTTACGACTATCCAATTGAATGAATTGAAGAAGATCAAGGGACATAAATTGACAATGGCGTGTCGGAGGTAAAAATTGGTGTGGATAGCACCACCCTTTGTCAAACTCTAAGCATGAATGTGATCAAATGATCCTGAAACTCACAGTATAGGATTGCTATACTGTTTGAGAGCTTTTAGGCGAGACCAAAGATCACATTTATCAACTCGAGATAATAGCGGCTCAGGTCTAAGAACTAGTTGCATCCATAAATCAGAAGTGTGGTACAATTGACAAGTAGGTAATCTTTCATTCGTATACTTCTATAGTTGGTCAATTTTCAATGAGTTCGATCTCCTAGCACCCTTATGTCTATTCCATGTCACTACATGCTTACTCTGAGACATACGACTGAATACGACATAAACCGGCCTTTGCGGATGTTCGATAGTCCTTTCGATCATCCTATGACTAGGAATATAGTTTAGGACTTAAGATCCGTAGGATACGTAATACATTTATTAGGATTGAAACATTTTTGCAATTCCGTCTGTACTACTTAAGTTATTCCTTAGACTCATCCCAATAACTAACGAACCTTTCCTAATGAAAAGCGAAGCTTGTGTAAACCACCATCAGGAAAAAAACTAAAAATTAATGCTAGAAGCTTTAACAGGAAGAGACAAAAACTTGCACAACAAACTCAAGTTAAGTTGCTATAACTTATTTTGATTTAAAATGATCGAGCTAAAAGAAAAACGAAAACTTATAAGAAAAGTTCTACAACACAATGGCGTAGCCACCCACAAGGTTAAGGTGGGCTGTAGCCGAGGGAGGTTTTCTGTAAGGGTAATGTTATCCATGCACTCATTTTTTACTTCTTACACACTTCTCTAAATGGTCGGTTGTTCATATCGAATGAAATGAAAATGATCACTGACAAAATATTAATAAGGCTATATTGGAAGTAAAAATGGATTTGTGAATAGATCTATTCTTTTGTAAACTCATGCTTATAGCCTACTCAATTTCAATACATATTATTATTTAATGTATATTTAGTAGAGGAGAGGTATAGTAAATAATAGTTTTATGCTAAAAATTATAAATTAGTTCTATCTCTAGTCCCCCTTTATTATATTCTTTAAATAAGACCATTTACCCTATGTGGTTTAGCCTCTATGCTTCTTACTCAAGAAAAGATTAATAAGTTCTTTAAATACACAATTAAATCCCTATCTCTGCAATTCCTAACTTTCCGTTGCACTTTTTCAATGAATGTCACATTTGGTACGTTCTTAATCTCTTTATTTACTTATTCTTGATTTAATTAGTAGGTTAATTATTTATATGGTCCTTGAATTTATCGGTTAGGGTTATGATTTTGAGAATAGTTTATATTATATTGTTGTTCTTTTATATTGATTATTATATATTTTATATAAGCAAAAAAAATAAACATATGATTTTATGGTACTATTTTCAACTAGTCCACCCAAGAAAAAAATTCTGGCTCCGCCCTTACAACAGTTGCGCTTGGGAGATATGTGTTGCTCCTTGTTTTGACAGATATCGTTACTTATTGTGATCACTTAGATCTGCAAATCCTGGCCATATGCCGCCATCACCTCAACCATTGTTCCACTGATCGGGCACAACTGCACCATCCCGCATAGATTAAGGTGACCTATCCGGCTCAACTATCAAAATTCTTGGACTCAACTCATACCTTGCTAGAGTTGTCTAGATCTAACAATTTAATTGGGATTCAAGACAAATGGCGTTCCACAACGATAAAAGCTTGTTAAGATCAAGAGAATGCTAGGGGTCACACAAGGATGCATGTTGATGATATAGATTCGGCCGAAATCCCTGGCACATGTGGTGAGGGAGAGACGTCCTCCTTGAGTGAGAAATAGCATCTTTTGGTCTTTTTGTACATTAATTTTCTAGACACCCACGGTATTTGATAGTTTTGTAGGTGATATTTAAGATCAATTTAGTTTTTTATTTAATGGCACATGATTGGTAATATAACAGTTTATTTAAACAAAAAAAAAAATTTGTATTTTACAAAACTAATAAAAAGAGCCCAGGATATTCTTATTTTGTCAGGGATAAAAGACTGGATTAGAGTGATGTATTATAAACAAATAGGAAGAAGATATTTTTGTTATAAACCACAAGCTTGTTTGTTGAATATAACAATTGCCAAACATTCACGTTAACCTAACAATAAACATTACTAATTACTTGGGAATGCAAATTACCTCAAATCTAGTAAATAAAGTAGAACCAACTCCATTGTCATTGAACTTTTTCTGAATCAGGTCCACACCAACGTACATTAGATTCCCTTGTTTGAAATTGACGGTGGCAAATGTTGACACTGAGAAAAGGCAGCGACATGGGTCACAACTCACAAGCAAATATGACACATGCTAGGCTTCAGCGTTTATCAAATGAAAAGAAAGACAAAATAAAATCTACAACATGCATGCAGGGAGGGTCCCTATTCCCTCCTCCCTCTTTCAAACCCATGAATTCTCTTTTTGTTAGGTCTCTCCCAACCTGCACTAGCGCTCTCTCTCTCTCTCTCTCTCTCTCTCTCTCTCTCTCTCTCTCTCTCTCTCTCTCTCTCTCTCTCTCTCTCCACGGGTTGACTCACTTTATAGAGTGCAACTCAGACTCGTTAGCCTCCTAATAATCTACTTTCCATTAGTATTCATTTCGTCTAAAACTCTAGTTATAGGTACAACAAAGTCTCTCTTAGAATTATAATTACCTTGTAATTGATGTCATTGATGCCGACTACTGGTAGTAGTACTAGTGTATTGGCTCAAGTCACTCATGGAAGCTAACTTTGCTAGCTCTTGTTGAAAGAAAGGCACTCCGCCACCAAATATTGCATCACCTCCTCCCACTCCAAGAAAGTCTCTAGTTAAACTACTTTGCTCACTTGTTCCTTGTTTTGTCATGGCTGCTGCTCCAGCTGGCATCATCAAGTGTTTGTTGCTCAAGAACAGTGACCCATCTTCAATTGTGGCTCCTTGAGTTGACGAGGAAGACGTAGAATTCACCATATCATTGAAGTTCAAGGTGGTGTCGTTGAATGTTGTAGCTGGGTTGTTGTTGTTGCTGGTTGTAGATCCCATTCGAGCTGCTTTTTGCAGAAGTGCTGTGGCTGACATGGGTTGGTGGTGGTGGTGGTGGTTCTGTTTGTTATTGTTGTTAGTATAGAAAGAGGTGTTAGTAGTAGTACTTATTGTTTCAGAGAAACTCCCTTTGGATTCTTCGTCCTCCTTAAGCACTCCCCGCAGTAATGATGGCGATGACATAGAGAGACTGTTGGCATTTGCAAATGATGATTCTTCCACGAACTTGTTATTGTTGATGAGCCATTGCATCTGAGATGATGAAGATGATCCAAACATGTCCATTGATGCCGTTTGCAGCATTTCAGGTATAAAAGCATTGGAACTGAGATGATTGTTGGCTGCTAGATGGTCAGAGCCAGCAAATTCCGGTTGAAACATTGGTATAAAATGTGGGATTCTCTGTGGTTTATGGGTATTATTGGCAATAGACCCATTCATGAAGCTTGGATTGATATTATTGGTAGTTGGAGCTGAGCAGAATCTTACACTTTGCTCAGCCGCCAAAGCATCACAGAAGGCTCTGTGTGTTATGAAGCTATCCTTCCTGTTTAACAAAATTTGGTCAACATGCTGAAGAGTCTAACAGTGCATTATATGCATGTATAAAGCACAGTTGAGTAGTAAGAGAAACTTAGTAAACAAATTATATTATGCTCGAGTGTATGGTAATGTAATGAAGTAATGAATAGTTGAATATGCTCTTGGGTATGAATGGCTGAATATGCTTAAAAAATTAAATGAACAAGGATCTGGCAGTCGAGGATCCCGTGTGTGGTAGACACCCGGTGCAAACTAAAAAATCCCACAAATTGGATGAGTTCAGCAGTACTTGAAACATACATGATAAAGTCGTACACTTGAGTAATCATACAGGCATTAAATTCAAATAGAACCCCAAAAGTTTCTACGTGAGAGCATTAAATGTATATTCTCTCCCCAATTAATCATATAAAAGGAGGGAATTTGTAAGGAGAGGAAGTGAGAGATTAAATTGGAAATAAACAGTAGTACCTGGAAAAGAGTGTGCCACAGTCACATCTATACTCTCTAGTCCCACAAACCTTGCTATGTGCCTTCCAATCCGATTGAACTGCGTATTTCTTTGAGCACTTCTCACACTTCCACTTCTTCTCGCCGTGCTTTCGGCTGAAGTGCTTTTTTATTCCGGTGAGGTCTCCGAGCGCTCGCGATGGCTCGTGGTGCACGCAGGTCTTTTCTGGGCACACGTACACCTTCTTCCGAATCACTTCTGTTTTTGATCTTTGTTTGAGCTTCCATGGAAGGTTGTGGCCACGTCGGTGAAGCTGCAAGTTCTGGTCTCTCTGGAAACCCTTGTTGCAAATTTCGCAAACGAATCGGTTTGTGGCCATTAGGGATTTTGGGGACATAGCTATCACTTCTGCATCTGGATCTGCAATTGAGTAGAAGTCCCATCAAACATAATATGAAGAAAGAGAATAATTAACAAAAAAGGAATATTGATTAATATACTATTCGAAGCTAAAGAAGTGTATGAAGTTGCAAGGTAGAGATGAAAACACACTTGCCTGGTGTTCCAGGTAAACTTCTCTTCCTTTTGAGTTGATTATTTGTATTAGGGTTAGGGTTAGGACTGGAATCGGGCTCTTGAGCAAACCCTGTGATGATGGAGGGAACTAAACGCGCATCTTCGGACATCATCTGGAAGTTGAGCTTATTAGTAGTAATGGGTTGTGTTATAAACTTGCTAGATCAGCAAAAGTAACAACAGAAGAAGCAATACCCGCTAAAACAAATTAAGAAAGTAAAAAAAAAACAGAAAGCTTTACTACTCTGGAAGACAATACAAGAAATCTCAGTTTTTGTGTATTGAATCCTTGAGAACAAATTAAGAACTGCAGAATCAAGCTTTTTTGTTTTCTGGGAAAAGTCCTCGCTTGCACTTGGAAGGAAAAATACCAAACTGAAAATGAAGGCAAAAGAGAATATTTCCTCTCTCTCTCTCTCTCTCTCTCTCTCTCTCTCTCTATCCTTATCAAATACGGCTGCTCTCTCAAAGTCGGTCAGCCATAGACTCAGCTGGACCGCTAGAACCCATTCTCTCCTTATTTTTTTTCAATATATATCTACGGTATATAATAATGGAAACAATAATTTACAAGAGAAGTGGACAAGTTTCTAAAGATGAAATCAAGTTTTTATTTGAAAAGGTTAAACCCTAAAGAAAAGTGAGTTGCCTTTACAGCCAGCAATTCACAAGGTAAAAATCATTACGCTATAATTGCATGGGGACCATGAAGAGAGAGAGAGAGGGTGGTGCCGCCCGTGAGAGCTGAGTGGTCGCAGAGAGAGTAGGGGACCCATGAAAGACTGTCAAGAGTGTCAGTTACAGTGAGAAGGGGAAGACAAGAAGTGACTGGTACCGCTTGACATGTCGACCAAAACCCACGAGACGCTACCTTCACCCTTCACACACGTACTACCTACACTTTTCTCTAGAAATTCGCTCCTCTCTCTCTCTCTCTTTCCCTCTCTCTGTGATTCTCTCTCCTCTTTGGTGGCTTTAGCTATATGTTCACATAAAAAATCTAGTGAAGATCATTTTCTTAAGAATTTTATAATCTTATCTGTTTATTGTACATTGTGCGATCAGAAATTATTTAAAATTTAAAATTCAAATATAAATAGTATCTAATGAAAATTGATCGTAAAATGTACGATAAACAGACACAACTGCTACATCTCTAGAAAAAGGAACCGATCATTTTTCATATGTTCACATTTACCAACTGGAACTGACAATCTTTCCCCATTTTGACTCAAGCTTACTTGCGGTTGCGGTAATAGTGGTGTTCTTACATTTACTGTATTTATCGATAGCTGGTCTTGTTCGACAAAAAAAAGATAGCTTGTTTTGTTAAGCAATTTTAGAAATGATGAAAATCTTGTATAGCATTAAAGCTCAGATGATTTTTTTTTCTTCTTTTGGTGTCGAAAAGAAACTTACAGAGACCCCTTGGGATCAAGGTATTAATCAAAGTTGTAAGGGTGTTTATAAAAGTGTAGATATATTCGCTTTTGTTTTGTTTTGTATTTTTTTTAATTTTTTTCATAAACATCCAGCATATTGTTAAATACACTCCTCATAAAAAATTTCTTTCAGAGTATTTACTTAAGATTTTAAATGAGTTTATAAAACATTACTAATTTGTTCAAAGAATGAAAAAATAATTGCAAATTAAATTCACATCTACCCATTTGTCTAATGAAGTGAAAATTAAAAAAAGTTAAGGTTCTACCATAAATCAATTAACATATACGGAGTAGTCCTATGACTTGTAAGCTCTTACAAGATTTGATTCATCACCGATATTGAAACTTTGTCCATCACATTCGAACAAAAGATGATTGCGGGATGTATAATTGAAATCTTTAAAAGGTAACATATTTTGGTCCCACTATTCAGAGGTTCAAATCCTTTCGTCCCAGAACATACCTAACTTTTATGATGGTATAAGAAAGATGGAAAAGGATGGAGGAGCGAAGCCTCATCAAAGTTTTGATAGTCTTGCTTACGTATTTATGAAGGATCTTGCTAAAGAAAAATATTCAAAGAGTGTGTTTGTTACACTGAATTATCTCCAACTAGACTAGCTTCATAGATTAAGTTAGATTGACTTGATTTAAACTAAGCCGTATAAGAATTGTGAAATATTTGGAATGAAAAAAATACCCAAATGGTTTTCTATCACAATCGACCCATAAATATCAGACCCGAAAGAGAGAGACCCAATTTCCAGTTTTGTAAGCTACCACAAACCCAGCACCAACTGCAGTGCCTCCTAGAAAATTTTTGGCGCTGGAACAGCCGTTTCCTGCGGGGGGAGTAATGGCTGCAACGCCAGAGTGGTGGGAATCATTTTTGGGGGCTGCCGCGGAAAACTCCCTTGTAATCGGCCTGGGAATCCTTCTTCGATGTCCATGACGAGACGCAATCTGCAGAATTGACCTTCGCAACACGGATTTGTGATTAGTGAAAGAAGAAGAGAGACGTATGCAGAGAAGGAGTGGGGTAAGGTCGTTGAGACTGTTTCCTTGTCAGTCCTGCTTCATACTACTGGCGCGTTTACGTAGCCGTAATAAAAATATGAGGAAATAGGAGGAATTGAATTGAGAAGTAGTCAGAATCGAATTTCTGTTGAAGTTGTTTACTTAAATGTTCTGGAATTGGAATAGAAATGCCCTTGTCCCAAATCAAATATTTTATATACTTTTTTTTAACAAAATTTGATATAATAGTAGGAAAAAAAAATTAAATTGCTTTTTTATTTCATAGACACACTAAAATGCTTTTGTTTATTTATTTATAAATTTAAGTATTTACTTTAACATTTAAGTTTTCTCGCTCAAGTTGTAGTTTCTTCTCTTCGGCATATGCTTGGAGTTGTGCATAATGTAAATGAGCATGGAAATAAAAAAGGTAAGAAGTTGTGCATAATTAAACTAGGGTTAATGGGTTTATAAAGGATAGTCTTGGAAATAAAAAAAGTAAGTGAGGGCATAAAGGGAACAAAAGTGTCCTTCCGATTGCCCAAGCAATCAGGAATCCAAATACCATGTTAATCTAAGGAATCCAAATCCTCCAAATTTTGGAATTGAATTCCAAATTTTTGTGTGTGTCCCACCTACTCCCCAAGTTTAGTAAACAAAGGTATACCCCATAATCGGAATTCAATTCCGTGTTTTGATTCCGATTACAGTTACGTAAATGCTCCCTAAGTGAAAGCTTGGGACTAGATACTAATTAGGTTTAGTGAAACAGAGCGTCTCATAGTCGAGGCGAGTCTCGTTCACTCTAGCCCAATACGATACCAAATATAGGATTATGATCCTGATTAAACCAGTCCCTCCTAATCCCTCCTAAGCTAATGAGGAGTGATATGGTGAAGACTTTTTTTTTTGGACAAAAGGGTAAATTACGTTACTAACAATTACAAGTACAACAAAGCCCAAAAACAAGTTAAGTTACATAAAAAAAAAAGACGGGCCACAAACATACAAAAGACAAAGCCCCAAAACCTACATGGAGCCCAACACACACAAACAAACCACATGGAAAAACCAATAAGAGGTTGGACAATTCCCGGTTTATGGTGAAACATCAACTTTCTTCATGATATCAGAGCAAGTTGACCCACGTGTGAAGCTCAATGGCCACACGTTTTCCATGTCAACCAATTCGTATAGTGCACATGTTTGGCTTGAAAATTTGCCACATGAGAAAGGACATGTGAGGATGTGAAGGTAAAAGAGTTTCATCCTCACAGTTCTGCTATAGCTAAAGAACCTGAGAAATGGGGTTGTCTATTGATGGGAAAATTGATATCACTACAATTTTGGAAGAGCCATGGAAAATAAATATCTTCATACTTCATGTCATCATTATAAGCTGTTGTTAGAGATATGTTTTAATTCATGAGGAATTGTTGAAGAGAGTAGCTCATGGTTGAAATGATGGAAAATTGGATTGTGTTTCGATGACTTGTAAGTCACATGACACAACACATTCCAAGATTATTTTAGGACTTACACAACCGCTATATGTCGTTTTTGGTCATCACAGATTCACAGCAATATTGTCATGGCTTTTCTCTATAAAATCTTCCACCACATAGAATCCCAATATATTGAAATGTGACTAAAATAAAAAACAGATCTTCTAGGAATATGATATATGGTTGAAACCCAAAAGATTCATAAAGAAAAGCTAACACTATGTTTGGATGAAGAAATTTAAGATTACTAAGGAATTTTAAAATGACGGTAATTGAAATGACGGGATTTTATTTTCTAGAATTTGTGAATTTTCTTGTTTGGTTAACCTAAAAGAATATGGAATTGAATATGGAATTTGTTATTTTTAAACTCTCAATCATAAAAATTGGGAAATAACACCTATTTACATGGAATTTAAACTTGGGAATTGGAGGTCCCAAATTCCAAGTTTTTTTCCATGCGGAAATTCTAAATTTCTATGTTTATGAATCCAAACAAAGGAATTGATGCATGTTAATTTATAAATTCTGACTTTTATACAAATTCTAAGTTTATTTTTCGCATCCAAACATAGTGTAACTCATATGAAAATCTGTTAGATGCAATATATTAATTTATTTGTTATTAGCCTTAAGAGACATAATGATAATACTAGAAGATAACACATTAAAAAAGGGATGTAAAACGCAAGTAAAAACACGTGAAACATTGAAATTGAGAAACTGAAATTCGTATGGTGTGCTCAAGCGCCCAAAACTTAACAATTTCCACTTGAGCATTTCTCATCCGTTCGAGCGCCCTGGAGGTGAAACTTTACTACAAAAGAGTCAACGTCTTGAAACATGCTCCTAAAATTTCATGTAATTCTAAGCACTATGTGCATCATATCAAGTTGAGATGCGTAATAATGAATACGACTAATCCAACTATGAATGCATGCATGATCTCTTAGCCAACTTATCTTCCTCAACTCGAGATTATAACTTAGTTATCGTAGATAACGAACACCTGTTAAAATTTGAGCCTTGATCTCCATCTCCAACAAAAAATAGCTTGAGAATAACCAACCTTAACATCTAATACCTAATTTGCTTGTCCTTGATTACACACAAACGGTTTTGGCTAGGAAAATATCAATTACAATAGATATGCTGTAACAATGTTATATTATTATGGATATTATTGTTGATGATTGATAACTTTTGGTCTGAATGCATGTCATATCATTAATTCAAAGTATTTCAAACTTGTAATTCTTATCCGTGTATCGATATTTTTACACTAGGGGGAGGGGAAGTTCAGCTAAGTCACACAATGGGTAGCCTAATTTGGTATCGAATTCGTCATCCACGAGATTCGAACCTAAGACCTCTCACTTTTAAACGAAGAGGAATATCACCAGACCATAGTACCGAGTGACGAAAGTAAATAATAATTAACATAATCAAATTCCTAGTTGAAGACTTGAAGTAACGTGAAACGTCACGTTCTCCAGCCGTCAATCTCCTTCTTCATGTTCATTGTTTCCCCAAAGCTTCCCCTTCTCCCCAAAATGTTAATATTGCCCCCTATAGTTCAACAATTCGATTTAGTAGCGGTGCTAAATCTTACATATTGACCATCTCAGTCAAAATTCACCTTGAATTCTTGTATTGCTTATCGTGAATTTATAAACGTATTTGTGAGCTTAATCATCTAATTGTGGATTATTTAACCAATGGCATACATGTATCCAAAATATAGTCATTATATTATTGGTTTGCTATTACAAGCACACTTCCTAAGTTGTCTATTTCATGTCATTGGGGATTGATTTTGAGCATACAACTTCTCATGGGTTACAAAATGTTTTAACCATTTTATTCATTGTAGTTATGCTTGGGAGATGAATCTTGATCACATACATCATCATGATTAGTTTGGTTGAGGTTAATTTCTAACCAACAAGTAAATGTGTACACAAAGATGGTCCACCAATCAAAATTAGGATTCAAGTCAATTTGTTTTTAGTTAGGCTCATATTTACCGCAATTTTTCAAATTCTCACTTTAATGAGACACTATTCCTGCTGTTAGGGGAGAAACGACAGTTTCCAAGGATGTCGGGAATTAACATTGATACATCCGCTTTTGTCTCATAAGTGACGTACATAGATTATTTTGTTACATGCTTAAAGAATGACAAATATATACGTTCCAAATTTTGAATTTTCCGTAAGTGGAGTTAATAACATTCAAGCCCTACCGAAACTTACGCTTCATGGGAGGTTATGATCCAATTGTCTAAATAATTCATCTTAAGATGTTTGTCCTAAAAGCGACAATGGTAATCTGAAAGGCATTAGTACCCAAGCAATGAGATACACTTATAAGTTAAGCATGCACATGCAAAATGAGAATTGTTGGATCACAAGTTGATGATGAATTTAATTTTATAGTAGCTAGTCATATCATCAAGGGTTATTGTAGACATCGAAATTTTGGTAAATAAATGTTGACCGATAAATCAAAGTTTCAACGCTCATTTACATAAATTTTACACGTAGCGTATGTCTAAACAAAAAATCGAAATAAGTTGGAAAAGTCATCAAACAGGACATGTGTCAACACCTGGCAGAAACGACTTATTTCATCTGGAATATTATATTCAAAATAGAAGGCTAATTCATTCATTTGAGGGGGACCAAAATCATTAGGCAAAATTCTTGAAGCTCTGAAGCTCTAAAACTCCGAAGCTCTCAAGCATCCAGGTTCCCGAAGAATCAAGAAAGCTCTCTTCGTTCTTCGTTCATCGTTCATCCTAAGATCAAGCCCCAACGGCCCTTTAGATCAACAATCATCCACCAATTCAAGATTAAGCCCCAACGGCCCTTTGGATCAACAATCATCCACCAATTCAAGATCAAGCCCCGACGGCCCTTGAAGAAAGTGTTCTTCGTTCTTCGTTCATCGTTCTTCCAAGATCAAGCCCCAACGGCCCTTTGGATCAACAATCATCCACCAATTCAAAATCAAGCCTCGACGGCCCTTGAAGAAAGTGTTCTTCGTTCTTCATTCATCGTTCTTCCAAGATCAAGCCCCAACGGCCTTTGGATCAACAAGCCACCGTTCTTCAAGATCAAGCCCAAAAGCCCCTTGAAGATCCGTTCATCACTGCTCTTCAAGATCAAGCCCAAAAGCCCTTGAAGATCCGTTCATCACTGTTCTTCAAGATCAAGGCCAAAAGCCCTTGAAGATCCGCTCATCACCGTTATTCAAGATCAAGCCTCAACGGCCTTTGAAAAAACACTCATCCTTAAGATCAAGCCCCAACGGCTCCTTGAAGATTCGCTCAAATCCACCTTCAAAGATCAACCCCACGGCCCTTGAAGAAACTTCCAACAGTTCATCCAAAATCAAGCCTCGACGGCCCTTGGATTAACGAAACATCCACAAATCAACACCTTACGGAGATTGAATCAGAGGATCAAAATAGAGAGAGATTGTAACCCAAAATCATCAAATATAAATAATATTTTGTGCACGTTGTTCTTGTCTCTTTCCTTTCAGGAAATTTTCGTGTTCACAATTTGGCACGCCCAGTAGGACAATCTTTACCTCTCATCTCTTTCTCCGTTCAAGAAATTCAAGCACACTTCCAAAATCAATGACATCAAGCAAAGGACAAATCGTTCTCATAAAGGGAAGAAGCCTGAGCACTTCCGCCATGAATGGAGCATCCATTGGTGCCACAACCGCTCCTCAACATGCCACTTCAAAGTTGGTGCGGCTAAAGGAGCAAGGGGAGCATCAAAGACCTGAGTCTGTCATCAACCTGACCTCGCTGGGGGCACCGAAGCATGATCCTGAGGCACACAAGATGACATCCCAAAGCAGCCCACGACGTTCTTCGTCAGCATCCTAGATGTCTAAAGGAAAGTCACGTCTATTGGTTGCACAAGTCATGACTATCGGCGTTACCTCCATCGAAGAACAATTGGCTCAAATGAATGAAACGATTGAAAGGCTAACACAGATTGTGGAAGAAAAAGATTTGCAAATCGCTGCACTCGTCAGCCGACTGGAGCCACATGATGGCGAGAACCCTAACCCAGAAGATGATCCACTAAAAAGAGGAGCTAGCGAAGAAGATGAGCCTCCGGTGGAGAGGATCGATGTGAAGCCGGAGCCAGACCAAGCAGCGGCACTCATAGGATCTCTTTCTATCCAGCAGCTGCAAGAGATGATCACCAACACCATCAAGGCACAGTACGAAGGGAGCTCAAATACCTTCGGGTTGTACTCGAAGCCGTATTCAAAGAAGATTGACGCCTTAAGGATGCCGATGGGTTATCAACCGCCAAAGTTCATGCAATTTGATGGAAAGGGAAACCCAAAACAGCACGTTGCCCACTTTGTTGAAACTTGCAACAACGCAGGGACCGAAGGGGACTACCTCGCCAAGCAGTTTGTGCACTCGCTGAAAGGAAACGCCTTTGAGTGGTACACGAACCTAGAGCCTGAGTCCATCAATAGCTGGGAGCAATTGGAATGGGAATTCCTCAACTGCTTCTACAGCACCCGCCGCACTGTGAGCATGCTAGAGCTAACGAGCACAAAACAGTGGAAGGACGAGCCAGTCATTGACTACATCAACAGATGGCGCACTCTAAGCCTCAACTGTAAAGACAGGCTCTCGGAAACCTCTTCAATCGAGATGTGCATCCAAGGCATGCAATGGGGTTTGCAATATATCCTTCAAGGCATCAAACCACGGACCTTCGAAGAGTTAGCCACCCGCGCCCATGACATGGAGTTGAGCATCGCCCATCATGGGAAGAAAGAACCGATCGCCGACTACAAGAATGACAAAGTTCTTGGGACAAAGGTGGAGAAGGCTGCATGGAAACCCACCAAGGAAGCGATGACGGTCAACACATCTCCCGTCAAAATCTATACACGAGGCAAGGTGATTCAAGCCGAAGCTTTTCGTGATCAAGAGATGCGTAGACGCACTTTGAAGGAGCTTGAGGAGAAGACTTATCCATTCCCTGACTCTGATTTGGTTGCCATGCTGGATGACCTGTTGGATAAGAAGGTGATCGATTTGCCTGAGTGCAGACGGCCAGAAGAGATGAATCGTACCGACAGTCCAAGATACTGTAAATTCCACCGCTTCATCAGTCATCCGACAGAAAAATGCTTCGTGCTGAAAGATCTCATCATGAAGCTGGCTCAGAAAGGAATCATCGAGCTAGATCTTGATGATGTGGTGAAGTCAAACTATACCACCATCATTTTTGGCTCTTCTGACTCAAAGTTTTCACCTCAACCGCTGGGGGCATCCTCCAAGACAAGCAAAGTTGAAGGATGGACTCAAGTCACTCCTAAGAAATTGCACAAGAGGCATACGTCTCCTCCACAAGTCCGCCAATCGGAAAGGGGGCAAAGCAGCTCTTGTCAACCTTCAAAGCAACGTGAACGTGTTGAAGATGATGAAATTTCGACACATAGATCGTCCATCCCCATCACGATGCGCGATTTCTTTCCTGAAGACTTCCTCAATCACTCGGTCAAGACTCATTGCTATGAAAATTGCAAGGAATGCCTCTCCAGGATCGTTTGACAATTTCACAAAGCTCCTGGCCCGCAAGAGCATAAACTGCGTACGGCACAAAAATAAATAAAAATAAAAAAATCTGTATTTGAACTACGTTATGACTTGATCTCTTCTTTGGAAGGGTATGTAGGCAGCTCGAACATTCAATTTCGAGTTCAGTCATATCAAAATAAAAAAATAAATGTTTTATTAAAGAAAGTCAATTTTATTACAAAAAAAAATAAATACATATGTTATTATGTATTTACAAAAAAAAAACAAAAAAAGAAAAAGAAAAAATATATGTATGAGTGTCTCGGCCTAGCAGCAGCAAAAGGCTCAAGCCACAAGCCACAAGCCCAATCCGCGGTCAAGTCCAATGCCTGCTCAGACTTCAGTTACAAATCAGGCCCATCTCCCATTTCTTGCAGCATTGCTCAAAGAAGCCCATCCAAAATGAAGCCCAAATGTTGTCGAATCTGCCCCAACCCGGAGTGCAACAGTTTGGTGCTTTGCTGGCCCAGCTGAGTTTTGGAACCAAATGTCTTGGGCTATGAACCCATCACCATCAGTAGCTAGAAGTTGCAGATTCGAAAAGGGCTAGGGCAACGCCATGTTTCTCTGCTGATGCTTCCACCTCTAATTCCAAATATAATCGGACCATTTCCATTCAGGTGGACGAGGAAATAAAGGGAGTCATCGGCAATGACCTCTACGCCAAATTCGCTGCTCTCAAGTCTTCACCACCAGTCCATCTCAACGCCGAAATCAAGAAACAAGGCCTTCTAGGTTGCCCTCAGGTCATGTCAAAGGACATGACGTAGATATCGGAGGGGTGCCGCATATGATCATCATAGACAATCTTGAGAAGGGGTTATCACCATCAACAATTATGGAGTTTATTCATCAATAACTTTCAATCTCATGTCAAGCATTTGTTTCGCCAAGTAAGTTGTTAGAGATATATGCACGAGGAGGCATTCTGTTGCACAGCAAAGCGAACTTTGACAAGTTATTGGCCTTTTTGGAGAATCCAGATCACATCATCATTTCCTCGGGAGGAAGACCTTGGTTCGTGACTAAAAAATTACCATTACATGGCTCGCTAAAGGCAGTGACTGAAACATTTGCGCTTGCATCTCAGAAAGTATTACAGAGCAGAACCGGAACTTGCAATGAATTGAAGGTGGTTGTTTCTGGTACTAAAGAGTATGAGCAGGCTAAGAAGCTACGTGATTTGTTTAAGCAATTTGCCAAGCATTAATGCATGCTTCAGCAGAGATTAGTTATTGAAGAGGGAAGAATCGTGCAGCTGTCTGATCCGGTGAAGAGATGACGAACGTTTAAAGCTTAAATCCTTGTGAATACTTTTTGTTACGTTGCAGTTATGTGGTATCTGCAACGAAGGCGACGCACTGTGACTGCACAAAAATGTAAATGTGACGAGCAAATGAGACTCCTCTTTGGCCAACGACCAACAACCATGTCGTCTTCCTCATCCTCAAACGTCATGATTGGCACCATCGCAATTGCTTCGAACTTGGTCTCTACCCAAACACGAAGTCTACATTGACCATCACGAAGCTCCTCAAACCCGTCTCTGCCACAAGGGCTGCAAGATCAGACGCCATGAATCGAAGCAGTTGCGACGGTCGCATCATATCTGCTAGCTTCTCTTGTCTGCTTTCGTCGTCCACTGCGACACAGCTACATCATTCTCCTCCTCGCCCAGCGCATCCGTGACACCTTTCTATCCGTCACCTCACTGATTGTCTACTCCCGACCTTCCTGGAAGTAGCAGCACACAACAAGGGAAAGAATAGTGTTCATTCTCTTTGAAGCGGTGGCCTCCGTCTATGGGTTTCGTGGTGAGTCAAGGGTGTGGGCTGACCGAAACGGCTGGGCTGGTCGTGCGCGTGGAACAAGAAATGGAATTTGTTACCGGTGACTGAGAAAGTGAGGCTGAAGTCGAAGTAAGTAGCGAGGACGGTCGGGCTCTCAGAAGCTTGCAGGACAACGAAGTTCGTGATAGCTACCCTAATTTTGATGATGGTGAGCTTTTCCTTTGCCACAGTGAAGACTTCAAATGAATATGATGGATGTCAACATGACCGACAGTAAGACGATGGGGTTGAGGAAGCAGCGCCCAAACCCGCTTGAAGAAACCAGCTCCTCCATGATTCCGTTGTCTAGGTTGATCTCTATCGTCTTCTTGGTCGACATATAGGAGCTCATGCTGATGTCCCTCAGAACCTATGCCTTCATGATCCTCTCCATGTTGGCAGTTCACCCGTATTCACCCGTGGAACTGAACTCGGCTTGCCTTCTGCTGCACCAAGTTCTCATCTGACGCATCTACGACACCTGCCGCAGGTCCCTCGTCACCATAGCTGTCTCCCTGCGACCCAGGCTCTCTCTCCCTCTCTCCTTCCACCTAACGCCAGCATCTCCACCTTCACCACACCAAAGGGAGGGATGGATGACTCAGCCAAAGCAGGTCCGGCATTAAAAGTCTCGTGCTTCAGCCCGTTCACGCGTCACCCTCATGGTCAAATGGATGAACAAGCTGCTGCTTCACCTTCGTTTTTAGCTCCCCGTCATTGGTCGTCGAGCTGGGCTTGATGCTCGAATCAACCACGTTTATCTAGGACGTCAAGCTCCAGCACCGAGACTCCTCCCTCGAGCTTGTCACTATGACCACCATGATAGCAAAGAACTTCAACGACCGCCGTCAAACGACTAGCCGATCGTGAAGCTCGAAGCACCATCTTCTCAGCCTCCTTGCTCCACTCCCTGCAAATTCCTCTACCCATCACCCAAATTTAACAAAAAAAATATATAATAATAAATAAATAAATAAAGGGGATGGTGGAGCAAAGTGGTGCTGGCACCACGTGAAAAAAAGGGGGGTGTGTTTGGCACCGAAAACAGACGGAAAAGAAAAAAAATATAAAAAAAGAAGAAAGTGGATCCTTGGTGGATAGCACCATGAAAAAAAAAAGGGGAAATGGTTTTGGAATGGTGGATCAGTCCACGTGAAAAAATAATTAAAATATATATATATATATATGTGTGTGTGTGTGTGTGTACATAATATATGTATGTATACAGCAAAAAAAAAAAGAAAAAAAGAAAAAAAAACAAATGCATTTAGTGAAATAAAGTCCATCTTTTATTTATTTCTCTAAAAATTACATAAATTCGCATTCCACATACCATAAAAAAAAAAATGCATTGAGAGAAATAAAGTCCATTTCATTGATTTCTCTGGAAAATGATAGAGGGAACATTTACATGCCAAAAAAAAAAATGTGCAAACAAATAAAAGCCTTCATTGATCAGGTGGCGCCTCAATACTCGGCGGAGCCCCAGATCGGAGAGGCACCAGAGGGTGATTATTCAGAGCCTCAGTACTAGGCAGAACCCCAGGAGGATGAGGCACCGAAGGTTGATCATTTGGAGCTTCATTACGCAGTACAGCCCCAGAAGACGAAGGCAAATGCTGTTGGAACAAACCCACAAACCTCTGATGATCAAGTAAAATCTGACCATCAGATTCCTGCATCTGGTCAATCTTCATCTTCATGTTTGTAGCATAGTTATGTGCAAGTCTGTGAAACTGTTTATTCTCATGCTTGAGCCCTCTGATATCCTGTTTGAGACTCATCATTTCAGCCGCCAATGATTCAACTTGACGGGTTCGAGCAAATAGGCGTTGGGCCATATTAGACACAGAACCTGCACACTGCACACTGAGAGCCAGAGAATCCTTAACAACCAACTCATCAGACCGTTTGGAAAGTAGTTTGTTATCTCTGGGAGTGACAAGGTTCCGGGCCACCACCGCAGCGGTCATATCATTCTTCATCATCGAATCCCCAACGGTAAGAGGACCAGTAGGGGATATGAAAGATGGACGCCATATGTTATCTGGAGAAGGCATGGCTACCTCTTCACCAAGGTTCAAGTCAAAATGACGGTCGGAGGGGCCAGACATTTTCAGAGATGTTAAAGAAAGAAGAGGTCGGACAAGTCAAGATCGTAGAAATGCAAGAAGGGAGTTTCTACAAGCAGAAATTCAAGTGTGCTTTGAACGTACTGCGTGCCTCTATAAAAAAAATCAGCACTCGATGGCAGAGATCGAAG
This sequence comes from Malus sylvestris, assembly GCF_916048215.2. NCBI lineage: Eukaryota > Viridiplantae > Streptophyta > Magnoliopsida > Rosales > Rosaceae > Malus > Malus sylvestris. The sequence continues at coordinate 11,588,138 of NC_062270.1, read as the reverse complement.
AGGCGAACTCAGAATTCGAAGAGGCCAATTCAAAAATCGAAGAGGCAAGCTCAGAAATCGAAGAGGCATCTTGCTTTTCCAAACGCGTCAGCACCCGTCACACGCAAACTCAGCTTTGCGGAAATCACGGGTAATTTGTCGAAGCGTCGATCCCAGATATCGAAAAGGCGCCAGTCTTTTTCAGCCTCGTCAACACCTGTCACATGCACACTCATCTTGGCGGAAATTACGGACAATTTGTCGAAGATTTCTGATAAAGAAGAAAGCACGTGAAGCCATACTGATCAATCACTCAATGGTTGCCGACACGAGTGAAAGAATAGTACCTTTACAGGTATTAAAGAACTTCCTATAACTGTCCACCTTCACCCTCCATAGCAAGGTAGACATACTCAACATTTCTTCATCTCTAAGAATGCATTTCCAACAAACCCTCTCGAGTCACTCAGTGTTCCTTATTCCTTGGGGTACCTCTGCAAACAAATGACACCAAAGCAAAAGTATCTCATATCACCAAGGTAGAAAGCAAGAGTATCTCATATCATGCGTCACCCTGTCCTTTCCTTTGTCCTTGTTCTTACCTGGAAAGACAAGGATAAAGAAAGCAATATGCCGGAACCTCCACTCAAACTTGAGTAAGGAACCGACTGCTTGGAACCCTTCCCTGATTGCCTACCTAGCACTGCTATCGAGTACTCGTCTTCCACTGCTGTTGTACTTCCAAAGAAGCTGCCATATCTGCCTGGAGAACAGATAAGGCAAGTGAAAATGATACCTTGCAGCATGTGGAGACAACGTGCAGAAGAAACAAGCAGAGAAGAATGCAGCATGCACAGTCAACTCATTAGAAAGAGTCTGAGCTGAATAACTCGAGAAAATGCCACATTCTGCTAGAATAATAGATAAGACAAGGGAAAATGATACATTGAAGCATGTGGAGACAAGCACAACAAAGCACGTGCCGGTTCATCCGCTACTTCTTCAAAATCAAAAGTATCTCATATCATCAGGGTTGCAATCACTCTGGGTGGAGGACTCGTTTTGACCCTCAAATTCTTGGGTCGACTCGCTAGGCGTTGTGGGCTGCACGTGCCGATTCACCACCCTTGAATCAAATCCTTAAAGATCAAGTCACCAACTGGAAGAAGAGCCCATCAATCTTGAAGATCATACCGTTGACCAAACTGCTCAGGTGTGAATTAGAAGGATTGAACAAAGCAACAAGTCGTCACCTTCACCTCGTACCTGCTTACCATGTGTTCGAGTCAACCTTCAAGAATCAAGCCTCAACGACCCTTGAAAAAGCTTCCAGCCAAATTCAAGATCAAGCCTCGAGGCCCTTGAGGAAATCACGAGTCCGACTCAAGATCAAGGGTCCACCACCCTTGAATCAAATCCAGTTCAAGAATAAGCTGTGAAAAGTTAACAATTGGAGGAATCCAGAAAGTCCTCCAACCCAGTTCAAGATCAAAGCTGTGGAAAGTCAACAAGCGCAAAAAAAAAAAACAAATACGTACCAATTCATCCACTACCAAAGCCAAAGATTATCTACCACATGAAACTCCTTGTGGTCCAATTTCAACCTTCAAGATCAAGCCTAAACGGCCCTTGAAGAAATTTCAAACAAAGTTCAAGAACAAGCCTCAACGGCCCTTGAAGAAATCTCCAGCCCAATTCAAGATCAAGCCTCGATGACCCTTGGATCGACATCTACAGTAAGGGACTTCAAAACGCATCTCCTACACGTGACAAGCACATGTATACGACGCGCCTTGAAGTGGGGGCATTTGTAGACATCGAAATTTCGGTAAATAAATGTTGACCGATAAATCAAAGTTTCAACGCTCATGTATTACATAAATTTTACACGTAGCGTATATCTAAACAAAAAATCGAAATAAGTTGGAAAAGTCATCAAACAGGACATGTGTCAACACCTGGAAGAAACGACTTATTTCATCTGGAATATTATATTCAAAATTAGGCCTTGGAAAATTCTATAAATAGAAGGCTAATTCATTCATTTGAGGGGGACCAAAATCATTAGGCAAAATTCTTAAAGCTCTGAAGCTCTGAAACTCCGAAACTCTCAAGCATCCAGGTTCCCGAAGAATCAAGAAAGCTCTCTTGGTTCTTCGTTCATCGTTCATCCTAAGATCAAGCCCCAACGGCCCTTTGGATCAACAATCATCCACCAATTCAAGATCAAGCCCCAACGGCCCTTTGGATCAACAATCATCCACCAATTCAAGATCAAGCCCCGACGGCCCTTGAAGAAAGTGTTCTTCGTTCTTCGTTCATCGTTCTTCCAAGATCAAGCCCCAACGGCCCTTTGGATCAACAATCATCCACCAATTCAAGATCAAGCCCCGACGGCCCTTGAAGAAAGTGTTCTTCTTTCTTCGTTCATCGTTCTTCCAAGATCAAGCCCCAACGACCCTTGGATCAACAAGCCACCGTTCTTCAAGATCAAGCCCAAAAGCCCCTTGAAGATCCGTTCATCACTGCTCTTCAAGATCAAGCCCAAAAGCCCTTGAAGATCTGTTCATCATTGTTCCTCAAGATCAAGGCCAAAAGCCCTTGAAGATCTGCTCATCACCGTTATTCAAGATCAAGCCTCAACGGCCCTTGAAGAAACACTCATCCTCAAGATCAAGCCCCAACGACTCCTTGAAGATTCGCTCAAATCCACCTTCAAAGATCAAGCCCACGGCCCTTGAAGAAACTTCCAACAATTCATCCAAAATCAAGCATCGACGGCCCTTGGATCAACGAAACATCCACAAATCAACACCTTATGGAGATTGAATCAGAGGATCAAAATAGAGAGAGATTGTAACCCAAAATCATCAAATACAAATAATATTTTGTGCACGTTGTTCTTGTCTCTTTCCTTTCAGGAAATTTTCGTGTTCACAGTTATATATAATCAAGTTTTCCATTAAATGTCTACAAATCATAAAAAGGTTGCCCAAATGTGAAAAAAAAAAATTTGCAAATACTACTTTCGAGAGCCATTGAAAAACATGAAATAAGTGAACCTACAGTATTAACCCTAAATGTTATTATTCTGAGGCATTTGTAATGAAGTGAAATTAAATCACTATTATGACATTTATATCCTCTCATTGTAGATAGAGCTGTTGGAACAATATTAGAAAACATGAAAAATAACAATATAATTCCAATGATAATAATCATAAAGAAATTCATAACATCAATTATATATGAGATTAATATAAACAATTAGAGATAAAGATAGAAAAACTGACAAACTTGGAGATTGAGGCTTGCATAAATGCAATATCCTAAAGATAGAATTTCGGCCCTACTATTGTGCTTGTAGTTTGATAGGCGTCAATCTTCCATGATTCAACAATCTATAATCCGAAGTCAAAACACTTCTTGTTAATGAGATGTAACTTTTCATCTATAAGTATACATCACTTATCAAGAGAATACACCTAAACAACATAACCTTTCTAAGAAATTGGTTAACACTATTTTTCATTCAATTATTAAAATTATATATTACAAAATTTCATATTATAATATATATAATTTCCAACAAGAGCCACATATAAATACAGTGTTTCTTTAAACGTGAAACCTATGACATGTGTTCAAAGCTCTCAAAGCGATTTATTAAAGTATAGAACATGCCACAAAATTATTTATCAAAGATTTTAATTTAAGAGCATGATGCTCAAAGTATGTACTCTATACTTATTTTATGTAATTGTTACTTCGAACCAAATTTACATATTGCTGCAACATACTCTTGAAAGCGTTCACATTTTTGTAGAACTACTAATAGCCTATCAGACTATTTGTATATATGGCTTATATTCGCGATGGAGTAAAGTTGCTCCTAGATTGTTTCGAATCCTAGATTTTTTATTTATTTACTCTATGCAGGAATACAAATGGCTATTGTCAACTCCTGATAAACTCTAATACTTCCCGAGGACAAGCTTTACTAAAGTTCAATTGTTGAAAATGAATGTTTGTCAATATCAGACTCAACAATGACGACATTCGAATCAAGGCTTACTATTTTCAAGGGGAATTATTCACCAAAGAGAGTTATTCGTTAGGGGGAGTCTTATGCTATATCATTATTCGTCTCCAACACGTTAACAATATTTCATAAAACATTGCGCTTGATTTTTCTCCTTCGCTCAGGTTTTGTCCCACTGGATTTTATCAAGGCAACTACATTGATTGGTGAACTTCCAAAGAAAAGTGTGGTAAATATGATTTATTATATATGACTAACTTTTGGGAGTTATACCTTTTTCTATGTAAATCCTAGGTCTATAAATATGCACTCTAATGAGAAAGAAAGACTCTTGTCTCTCTCCATTCTCTCTTACTCCATATTTTATTTCTAAAAATCTTAATTAGCAATGTGATCTTAATTTATCAATTTTTATCAACTTAAGTGTCCCCACATGCACGTTCATTACAAATTTTTTTATTTTTTTGGACAAATGAGTGTTAGTGGTTAAATTGTTAAATGCTAGTGAGAGGATATCAATTGGTGAGGATGGAACTTGCACCAGCGTGAATAGACATCCTTGTTCTCCTCCATTGCGATAAAACGTCATTTGCCATAAAAACAAAGGAAAACTAATGAAAATTGCTTGAAAGCTTTGAGTTTTAATCAAAAGGACAAAAATGTGTTGTAAGTGAATAGTATCATAAGTGATTTTTTAGAGTAAAAATGTCATTTTCGTTAAAAGTAAACAGTACCGGATGTGTTTCGTTAAAACTCCCTAAAAACAATTAGATAAAGCTAAATATTTATAATATATTGTTTATAATGACCGGAAAGTTATATTATATATATTTGCCCGCAAAATCAACAGGAAGCTTAGACCTTGATTCAGACATAAAAGGACAAACACACCTTGGATTCGCTTTATTGCATATTTATTAATCGATTTGAACAAGGTTCATCATCGTATGTGTATATATATAAATGCATGAGGAACAAATCCTGTATACAACAACAGATAGAGTTCGAGAATTCATGTATACGTCGAAACAAATTTAGACCTGGGTTTCATCGGTACATAAAGTCTTTGCTTTTAATTCTAATATCCCAAATGGGTATCGAGAGTTGGACTCCCCAACTAAATTACTAGCATTATGAACCTCATGCCTATGCACGTACCTATACGGTCCGTGATAGATTTGCATGCAAGAAAGATCGACATAAGGAATTTACCAGCCTTTTATTTTAGGTTGTGTAGTATTTACCTGGTAAATGGTAATTAAATATTGTACTATAAATGATTGGTAAATAAACAATAAGGTGCGTACCATATTTACTATTTCCTGTTCAATTTCCCTACCACATCTTTCATAATAACATGACTCTTTCACTTATATAGGGGTTAAGAGAAATCTAATATGATAAAATAGCTGAGCAATAAAAGAAAAACATTTTTAGATATGGATAGAACAAATCCTTATAAAATTTGACATAAACTCAATACCATAAACATCTATTAGTAACCTAGGTAATTGTAATTTTTTTTTATAAACCTATTGACTATGTTCCTGGGTAATTGTTGTTTTTTACTATGCCAACTTTATCCTCGTAATATTTTACTTTTTGTCAACCCAATACGATGTCGACATTATCATTCTGGAAAAGTGGGAAGTCGTTCGTTGATCTCTCACCAAACTCTCCCCACGAATCTTCTTCAAAATCTCGATCTTAACCAAAAAATGTAAATAAAAAGGTAGATTTACATATTTGAATCTTAGAACATCTCCAACGAAGCAATACAAATATAAGATAGAAATCCCATATTTATATATTTTATATTTTACATATCCAAAATATGAAATATGAGTTGTACTTCAATGAGAGAGATGTAAAAGATTACTTTTTCCTCTTTGACCAGCAGAGCTCACCTCCTTAAAAAAAAGGGTGAAAATATATATTTTTATATAAATCTTTTGGGGAAGATGGATAATTTAGATTCTATATATCATTTCAAGGCATTTTGCATCTCCAATGAGAGATGGTCTTAGAAATGCTATGATAACAACTAACCATTGTCTGCTGACTCTTAATCTATTTTATAATATTTCTCTTTTCAATTTTAATTTTTTTTCTTATTATGAATTCTTATAAAGATAGAAGATCATTTAACATATAACGTGACACCTTTATTATTATTCAATTGGAATTTTGAAGGATTTTAATTCTTTTAATAAATTTAGGTGTATTCAATCAGGATTTTAAGTAATTTTCTGAAATTCAATGTATATTCAATCATGATTTAAAATAGTTTATTAAAATTCTTAAAACTTTGGGTGTATTCAATTAGGATTTTAAAGAAGTTTATAACATTCCAGATGTATTAAATTAGAAATTGATTTTAAAGAGTTTGAAAAAGTTGAGGAATTAGAGGGAATTGAAAAGACTACGTACTGTATTTTAAATATCCACAAATCTCACATCTTCCCATGAGATTTTGAGGGAATTGAATTAAAATTTTACATAGAATCTCTACAAATCAATTAAACTTCACAAAAATCTATGAATTTATAAATCCATTTAAATCTCTCAAATTCTCAATTGAATACACTCCTAAGCTGATCAACATATCAACTTTTGTGCGATCCTATGTGCACGTGAGCAAGGTTATCACATTCTTTCCGACCATATAATGCATAGCCAGAATTTGTTTCTGTAATTTCTGACGATATTTTATGAAATAAATACCAAGAGAAAATTTGAATAAAACGACAAGTATCCTACCTAGTTCTCTTATGGAAGAATTTCATATATTATTAAATGTTTTCATGCTTTACAGCTATATATATATACTGAATTATAAGTATATTGTCGCTGACTTAAGATCATCATGTACTCTTAGGAATAGGCTGAAGAGTAGGACGCTCAAATCACATCTGCGGACAAGGAATGTTTTACTGGCCGAAAGATACTGTTTAGCGTTTATGCTTCGGTGACATTAGACCATCTTCAAAGAAAATGTCAAATTATAAAAGTTAAATTACAATTGATAGCTGATTTGACAATCTGAAGTTCTATGTCAAATTTTGTACTTCTCCAACCAAATTATCAAATGTTATTTTATTACTTGAAAAGAGTTTTAAATGATTGTAGTTATTAAAAAAAATTTAAAACAAAATTTCAATTTATTGAAATGTTAGTGGAATAAGGGACTCACTATTAAAATGAATTAAAAATAATTTGACATTGATGTCAAATTTGACTCTAAATCACAAAGCCTTCAAATCCAGTTAGCAAATAATACTTCGGTTGGAACGAGTTTTTATATTAAATATGCACAGTGACATTCTACCTAGAATTTTGACATCTCATTTGGAGATACTCTTATTATATCTTTGCCACAGAGTGGACTGCTTGTCCATGAAGCTTGGTTCGGGCAAAACTATGCATCGAAGTGTTAGACAGAATCTATTGATAATCCGATTAAGTCCAGCCAGAGTCCAGCCAATTTGGAGCACAATTGGGTTTTAAAACAGGTGGGAAATAGTGCTTTTACTGCTTAACTCCAAGCAACGATAAATTTTTTAGTGTGCCAGGAACGTAGCTCGAGTACACCAAATGATATAATATAATTTGCTGATTTTTTTTTAAAGTTTCCAATCAATTATGTTTTTTATATTTGGTGTACGGGGCCATGTTCTCTGCACAATTAAAAACCTCTCCCAAGCAATAAACAAAGAATTTTAATAAGCTATGGTGTACCATGCAATTACAAAAAGGACTAGTACACCAAGTATCATAATATAAGTAGTTTAAAGTTTTATTTAAGTATCCAATAACGATTTGTATTATTCATATACAGAATTGTGTTCATGATACCGTGAAAAATCTCTCTCTTCGTTCTCATAAGTTATCCTCATGAGCAACTGATTCCTGATCAGCTGCGTTCTCCCCCAAGAAATATTCCATGCATAATCCGACATGCAAATTACCTGTCATAACGTTGTCTTTAACTAAGGTAAATTACATGGAAACCTACACTTTACTGAAACCCTACTCAACCAAAACTAATTCTGATTAGTTTTTAATTAATGTTAATTAACTACGGGCCTGAGGACCAATATTATCCAAAAAGGTTTTGGTCGAAGAATGTAATATTCCAGCATGAAAATCCAAACAGGTATAGCTGTCTCGAAGTCTTTTTCTTTGGAGTTCAAACATTTAATTACGTAACACCTTCTTCTGGTTTAACTATCTCACGTAATGTGCATGGTTGGATGAAGATGTCAAACATAAAATACAAGCTGGATGGTTGAAATGAAAGAGTACATCAGGTGTGTTGTGTGATCATCATACATCACTAAAGCTAAAGAGAAAATTTTATAGTACGCCAATAAGGCCAACAATGCTTTATTACACGGAATGGAGTACCATGCCCAAAAAATGCGTGTAGTGGAGATGAGAATGCTTCGCTGGATATGTGGGCACACGAAAAATAACATAATTAAGAACGAGGATATTCAAGATTGTGTAGGAGTGGTCGCAATTGAATATAGGATGAGAGAAAATTGGTTAAGATGGTTTGTACATGTGAATTGAAGGCTTACAAATGGTCTGGTTAGAAAATGCGATTATAAGATAGAAACTCATGGCAAAAAGGGTAGATGAAGACTTATGAAGACTTGAAAAAAGACTTTAAGAAAAGACATGGAGTAATTGGAGTTAACATAAGACTTGGCGCAAAACCAAACGCTTTTTAGAATTCCTACCGCCGATCCATTTGGTGGATAAGGATTTGTTGTTGTAACTTTCTCATGTAATGTCCGCATCTGCATGAAAAATGCACATAAATAATGCCTCTCACACCATTTCCTATTCCATCTACAACTGTTTTAGGTTGATATTATCGTTGCTTCTTATTGCATTCCCTCGTTGTCCAAGGAAAAACTGCGCTTTCGATGGAGAAAGAACCCGCATTCACGACTTCTTCAACTCTGCAATTGCCTCCTGGTTTCAGATTCCATCCATCAGACGAAGAACTCATTGTTCATTACTTGCGAAACAAAATGATTTCGTATCCTCTTCCAGCGCAGTTGATCACGGAGATCGATCTGTATAAGTATAATCCGTGGGATCTACCCAGTCAGTACTGAAGCATTCACTCATTTCATTCCTCCATGGTTAATCCTTCGATTTGGATTACACAGTAATAGCCAAGTGTATATGTTTTATAATTGTTTGTTTCATTACTTGGTTTTTTGCAGACAAGGCTTTGTTTGGAGAAGATGAGTGGTACTTTTTCAGCCCGAGGGACCGGAAGTATCCGAATGGGGATAGGCCTAATAGAGCAGCAGCTTTGGGTTATTGGAAGGCTGCTGGAGGTGACAAGCCAATTCTCACTTCTTGTGGATCGGAGCTGATAGGAGTGAAGAAGGCTTTAGTCTTTTACACAGGTCGAGCTCCAAAGGGAGTTAAGACTGAGTGGCTCATGAACGAGTATAGACTGCTCGACAGTACGATTAACCCCTCAAGGTCAAAAGGTTCTATGAGAGTAAGTGGATAGAATGAGATACTGAGATTGCATATTATATATATGTATCTCAAAACGATGGAACAAACCAGTTAAAAGGCATACGCTTACTAATCAACCAATACATACTGTACATTGTTTCACAAGCGGGAAATGCTAGCATCAGTCGCTCACATGTCTGCATGCCTAATAACCATTGATGAGAGTAATCCCCACACCCATCAACTGTTTAGAGTCACCATACTCTACCAAATTATCGTGCAAACCTAGCTTTTCCCTTAGAGTTCAACATACTTGATCTTGCCTTGTACTATAACTATTGTGTTTTTTAAAAGTGAAACACAGATGGTAGAGGTACTAAACTTTTAACATCTTCAAGAACCTTGCTTCAGTCCATGCTTCGATTTAACTATTTAAGCCGTCTTCATTTTTTTTTTTTGACCTACGACTCAGTCAATTATCCAGTTCATACATCGACTTTGATCAAAACAATGTGACCAAAGGCAATAATATAAAAATGCTTCTTGTTGTATAACAGTTGGATGATTGGGTACTATGTCGAGTTCAACAGCGAGGAAACACAACAAAGAACACATGCAACGCTCAAGACATCTACAACACTGAATCTTGGAGGTGCCTACCAAAAGCTGGGCCGACACAGCCTACAGATCCAATCCATCGTGCTGATTTAATCACAGATTTTCTATACAAAGACTGTCGACTATTAGCTTTCATGCTCGCCGGTCAAGCTCCATCACCGATAGAGACCAATTCAAGTGCGAGCTTTCAAGGGAGCAAAGATAACTGTGAAGTCGGTTCAAATAATAAGGTAAAATCCACAATATCAATTTCTTCTTCGGGCATTAGTTCCACCCTAAAAAGGAAGATTAGAGAAGAAAATACAAAAGAAAGTCTCTTTCCACTGATAAATCTAGAAAGCAAGAACAAATATGGGAATGTTCTGCCTAGCAAGAGACTAGCAGCTGGCAATGTTGTCAACTGCTACATACCAAACGACTTGCAAAATGACATACCTAAAGCAAATCCAATGGTTCCTGCCAACTTTGAGGAGTTTAATGAAATGTCCTTCCTAGCTACGTACTTCTAGTAATGAAGTCTTTGATGAAAGCTATGTGGCTTGACGTAAGAACACATTCAGGAGGCAATAGTTTCAGGCTGTACAGCATGAAGTGTAAGCAAGGTGTACAAAGCATGGTATCGATTTGGCCTCCAGACTGGATGGTAAATATCAGTTCAATAATCTACATTTATTGCTAGTTAACTCTGTTTATGTCGAGAATGCTCTCCTGGTCGGGGATATTACCGCCCTCGTAAAAATGTATCTAGAGTCGCATTCCTATATACGAAAGTTTATGCTTGATCAAGGATGGGGATAAAAGAATGAAAATAAACACTTCTCGGATGCAATAATATGAATTGTCGAATACTTCAATAATATCAGTAATTATCATATAAGTTCAGTTTGTTTTCCTTTCATTGGGTTATAAATTCTTTTACTACTAACAGTATGGATTTGGATCAAGATAACTTTCTAACTACAGATTGTAAAACTATATAAAGTCAAATTGATGCTCAGTAAGTTCATTGAATGACAAGTAAATACATAAATGAACTCTAAACTACAAATTTTCCACATTGTTGGCAGAAAGACCACCATGATGAGCAAGAAACTATATATAATCATCTTCAAGTAGCTAGATTAGATAATTAACGTTGAACTTAAACGGAAAATGTTAAAGTGATACAAGCAAAGCCTTGAGAAATGGAAGAATATAATACCACAGCAGATATGGTCCGATAAGCTGCTGAAGTCCTTCTAAAGTAACTTCATCGCAGTATACTGCAAACAAAACAGTAGAATATCTCATTTACTCGAGGAAAGAAAAGTCTCCAATAAGAAAATTTGAACTAGTATCATATTTAAAGCATTCAGAACACGCAAAACCAATTCTTAGACAACCCCATGAAATAAATGTGGCCTAAAATGTTTTTTGAGTTATTTTGCGGAACACAAAACCAATTTGACAGAATGTTTAACTCTATGTTTCTTAGCATTTGGGGACTACGTACGAGTTTAGGTTTTTTCAGTAAAAAGACAGAGAGAATACTTACTTGTATAGATAGAAGGCAATTCCCAGAACAATACAAAGCAAAATAATATCAATGCAGAAATTTCGGCTCGACCTCACCTGCAAAACAAACCAAGTTTCTCATTATTAGAACCCTGCCTGTATGATGCAACAATTAAAACTGATCATTAAGGTAGGTACAATTACCTTGATTAGATTTTCCTTAAGCCTAACATTATTACTTTTTATGTCAGATGTAACCTTGTCCACCTGTAAAAGCATCAAAACTCCGTCACTAAGTAATGAACTAATAAGATCTTTGCAACATTATTCTCCCAGGTGTCACTGGAAAGATTAGAATTCTAGTTAGAGAAGAAAATCTCACCTTTGTATCTATCTCATCAATTAGTGGGACTTGTCGATCCATTTCCTGAACATATTGAAACAACGATCAATGTCTGAATTAGTCTAATAAGAAAACGAAACAGAGTTATGCGCATCAACCAACCTCATGCATATCATGGGCCAAATCTTTCAAAGTACCCAATCCTTCAGAGATGATATCTAGACCTTCATCCTGCACAAGTGAGAACTCATCAATCAAAATGACAGCAGTGATGTACCGCAAGAGTCACAAGCAACTGTCTGACAAAATAACTTTCTTTTGCCTCACAGAACATATGTAAAAGAAACTAAATTAATCAGGAACGTTATATGCCTGTTTCATTTTCCGCATTTCATACTCCTTCCTGAATTGACTCGATTCTTCAGTTTGCTGGAAAAATTCACTTTCAAGGTTCCCATCTGAATGGTAAGGAAACACATTAGTATTAATAATCTATCAAAAGGCCACATTCATTGAAAACTATAACACCAGAAAAATAAAAAAAGGAATAAAAATCATTGATTACCTGATGAATCAAATTTGATATTTTTATGGGATGCTGAAGTTCCCCAACCCCCAGCTTTTTTGGCTGCAGCTTCTGTTCCATCTGGAATCTCCTGAATCCTCTCAGGCAGTGTAAAAACCAGGTCACTACGTGGTTCTAGTTCTTCAGGGGATAGCCCTTTAACCTGTTATTAGACCGAAATATGAATCTCTTTAGAGATAATAGTGGTGATGAAAATCAATACTAACAAGTATGATCCAAATTCCCTTATGTTTATGTCGGTGTGCGTGTCTATAGGTCTAAGAAGTTCACGTAGTCACACTATGGTTTCCAAGTGATATACTAAGGCTATATGTTCGGCACACTCTTAGGGTATAGTAAGAACCATGCCTACGCCAATTCATGCTCTGGCGTTGTGGGAACGATATTCTCACGTAGTGCAACTCATAATGTACAATCCTATGTAACTCATTGTGTAGCTTTTGGATTTGGTCATGTTGGTTACATTTGCGCTTTCTATTGTCAAAGCGAATCCACTACAGCTACCAAAAAGTGCAGCGGAAACATCATAAGCGGGGTAAATGTTAGGAGGTAGTGTCAATGCAGGGTGAAACATGAACATGATATACGAAATGGTAATAGAGACAAGAAGAAATTAGCAAAAAGAAGATGATAGGCCCCTTTCAAAACATTGTATTTGCTCCGAGAATGCGGAGCTAGTAAAGCATGACAGAAAAAATGACCTCCTAAGAAACTCAGAGATGCAAGCCCATTTCAAGAAAAAGAAGCAAGTTCATGACAAGTCATCAGAGTAAAGAAGCTGATTGTTAGATTCTATGCAACCCCTTAAGAATTCATCGAAACGGGGTTAACCGTAGAGTCCAAACTCTTATGCCAATGGTCTCAGAACAGAAGTTGTATATAAAGGGGAAATGCAAGATCTCATGGAATATATCTACAGAGGTTACAGTTGTCTTGTTTTGCCTTGTCTCTAGCCAACCGTATTTGCTTCCACTCTGTCTTCCTAGTCTAGTTCCCTGTAGATTCTGCAATGTCGTTGACGATGATTGTTTTGTTCCTTTACTCCAAGAACCACACTCTTGTTTTGTTCATCTTGTGCATTGTTGATAGGCACACGAAACCATTGACCAGCCATCAGATAAGAACGTAACATCAATTTGGAAGTATTTTTTCTTTCTCACACTTTATCCGAACACAAAATCTCAATCTTACCAATCATCAATGACTGAATAGAAAATTTTCATATCATTTAAACCCACCAAATCTCTAATCACACATCGATCAAAATTTATGATTCGTCCACGGTAGGGTCTATTGAAGAAAGGATCATATATTTTTGGTAAGTATTCTTTTTTAGTCTTATCAATACACAAATTCGTTTGTTTTTAGTACATTCATAACAAAGACTTCCTTATCTAGAACAACATCACAAACTTTGTTGTTTTCACACCGGGAGGCTCTTAACAATATTTAAGTTATGAAAGAATATGAAAAAAAAAAAAAAAAAAAAACAAACAAACCTTGAATCCCGTTTGAGGAGGGGAAATTGATAAATATTTTTATGATTTAGAATTCTATATAATTTTATTATATATTATAAATAGAAAATAGAAATCTATAAACTATAGATTATATATATATTAGCATTTGCGAACACATGTTTTTAGAAAATGAGAATGAGAGAGAGAGAGAAAAGGTGGGGAGAGTGGGAGTTTTTTATTTTTGGTAATTTTTTTTTAAATTTTAATATTGGAGGTGTTTTAACATCATCTGTAGGTGAGGCTTCAATAAAAATAGTAAAATTTGAACCTGTGAAATTACATTATTGTCCATCAATTTTTTTTATTTTGTGTAATAGAATACTAAGTAGTCTTTTCACTCTCTTTTGGTTAACAAAGAAAGTTTCATTAATCAATAGATAGATATATATATATATATATATATATATATATATATAATTTAGAAAGTATAATATGTCATGTCATACGTTATCGTACAATAAGAAGCTAATATCATATAATCCTCTATTTCGTAAAAATAAATAAAAACCATATCTAATCACACATATTCCCTAAGTTCGTCTTAATTAATAAGTAAGCTTGAAACTTAAAAATAAAATAAAAATAGATGAATTGGATTCGTTTCACCTTTTTCAGAGCCAACTTGCGCAGCTTAGGAAGTTCCTCCATCAATCGAGCCTTGGTCCGACGAATCTCCACATACGTCGCAACCGCCACAGCCCGATTACTCTCCATCGCAGCCTTCTCGGCTTTCTGCACATTCAGATACAATCAAACAAACACCAAAACTCGTACATTTTCTCACCAACCAAACTCAATTAACAATATTGAATGAGGAAGCGGGAACTACGAACCAGATGAGCGGCTTGGATTTCGTCGTCGACGCGGGCGTAGTGACGGGCGAAGGCATCTTCTCCGGCGGGATTGAGGTCGCGGTGCTTCTCGACGTCGTACTTGTCGTATTTTTTGCATATTGAGTCGACTCGGGAGAGAATGTCGATCACGCTCATTTTCTTCGTTTTCTCTCGGAATCAAAAGAGAAGGTTGCTGATGCTGCGTTAGATAGAGAAAGAGGTAGGGGAGAGAGAGAGAGAGAGAGTCACGTCTCGTTCAGGCATTGCGCCTCTCTCTCTCTCTCTAACTCTCTCTCTTCTGTCTGCGCCTGAATTTTCGGACGGTTTTTTCCATTTTTGGAAAACCAGGGAGGAAGGGCACGACAGCATGGACCAGTTGGCCGTCTTTTTGGCGGGTACGCATCCAATTGGCTATTTCGGGTCCCCACCCTTTTTCCTTTTTCTATTATTTACTTCATTCCCTCGTGTGGGCCCATGACCAGAAAAGTCCTGTTTTCGAATCGCCTTGTTTGTTCCATTACGAAAAAAGAACATGGGCTGAAAATTTTAGTTATTGCGCAAGTGGCCTGTAACGTGGTTAGTTAAGACTAGAAGTCCTGTTTTCGAATCGCCTTGTTTTTGTTTTTGTTTTTGTTTTTTTGGTGAAAGGTTACTTTATTGTGTTTGCATAAGAGAAGACCTAAATACTAATATACAGACGAAAAAATGAACCCCCCCCAGTAACCAAGAGCCCAAACAACATTTTGAGCCCAAAGCAAATCATATACAACGAAGCAAACCCTAGCAGTATCAAACCACTGCCACCAATGAAAAGCCGCTTACCCACCAACAAAAACAAAGGTCGTCCCCAGCACACTCCTGAAAACAAGCTAAACATAGGTAGGCCTGGCATTTTGAACCCAACCCGTTAACCCGACCCGACCCAACCCGTTAATATTTGTATTTGGGTGGATGCTTAACGGGTCGGGTCGCTAACGGGTGAACCCGTTAACAACCCGTTAAATAACGGGTCACTTTGGGTCAACCCGTTAGACCCGTTAGGACCCGTTAGCACCCGTTAGTTGAGGATATTTTAGTAATTTTAGTAAAGTCTTAATAACAAAAAATAAACTTTATGCAAAAAAAAAATAATAATAATTGTTAACGGGTGAAACGGGTGACCCGTTAGCTTAACGGGTCGGGTTCGGGTGACCCGTTAGCTTAACGGGTTGGATTCGGGTAACCCGTTAACTTAACGGGTCGGGTTGAACCCGACCCAAACCCAATAAACCCGACCCGTTTACAGGTCTAAACATAGGCCCCGACACATAATCCCAAAACAAGGCTCCAAACACTGCCATCGAATTCCACAATAGTAGCAACCACAAATTGAAGGAAGTTAGCGGGAAGAAGCAACCCACTAGCAACACTGCCATAAAAGGCAAACCTAACGAAGGAGGTGGTGTGAACACCTGAGCAAAAGCTCTACGCACCTGAACACGTTATACTATTGTATTGTTTGTCAAAAAAGAAAAAGGACACTTCAGGCATTGTACCCATTGCGCCATATCACCCATACATAAATATGTAAGTAATCGTTGCCCGTTATTCAAAGTGCATGATGATTTTTTTTTTTGTAAACGCCAATAACTTCTCTCGTTTTTTCTTTGGCAAAAAACTTGGGGTTTGGTGGTCAACAATTGTAAAACTTTAATGTCAACGGGTGGATATCTCGTATCCAATACCTAGCAGTTCGTCATGCGAATCCTATAGGTCTCAAACAACTCGATTTTCTCTCATGAACTATTTGTGTCAATGGATACTAGTATGATCCAGCACTTGAGATAATGGGCGAAATCGAAAAAACAGATTCACAGGTAACCAAATTCTCAAGAGTCGGTACCAATTTTAAACGTAATCGCCTGCAGGCAGGAAAAGTAACAAACAAATTATCAATTGAAGAGTAACACAATTGATGAAGTAACCATCCAAAGTCCTCTCACTGAAAACGCTAGAGGTATAAAAGATCTTACACCTCTAGTGTTTCCTCATAATACAACCAAGTGTTATGCCAAGCACTCAAAAACTGATTCCACAAGTCAACCAGATTCTAATAAGCGACTGATACAAACTGAAAATATTAAGGCAACTCAGATGCAGGTACAAACACAACTAATTAACACATCTTGACAAATAAACAATATTGGCCAAGCGGAAATTGTTTTCCCAACTCTGCGAAGCAAAATTAATTTATATGTTTTCCGAACCTTCAACCTACAACATGTAGAAAGCTTCGCACACTCTTCTGCATCAAGACTGTGCGAAGCCAAAACAATTTTTGGTGTCTTATGACAAACTTCAACCACTCAAGCTATGTGCCCAAAGGAAAAAACTTCAACCAAGGAGCTTCGACCAAAAAGCTTCAACCAAGGAGCTTCAACCAAAACCCACAAGGAATAAATTTTACAAACAAAAAGCTTCAACCAAAAACTCAAAAATGCCTTCAACACTCTTGTTCAAGAGTGGAAGCAAAATCTATTTATGTGGTTTAAAAAGCTTCAACCACTCAAGTTATATACACAAACGAAAAAGTTTCAACCAAATTTCTCTTCTCACCAAGAAAGAAGGAATTGAGCTTAAGAAAAAATATATATTTGGGCTACATCCAAAAAACAAAGGAGAGAATTTTTTAAGTCTTTTTTCTTCAATGACTCAGGAAAATCAAGCCACCTCCTCTAGCTATTCTCCTCATTTGAAAACTTGGGGGGACTCCCACTATATGCTACTACACTTCAGCACTCGGAAGTTTCGTAATTAGTCAAGGACCCAGATTTTGCAACTCCCCAACTAAGAAGTTTTCCTCACTCGGGAACTTAGGAGGGCATGTTTGTACCATACTTCACCACTCCCGAAATTGCCGAGCACTGGTCGACTCAATACCTTCAGGAACTCACTTAAAGGTTCATGCTGAGGCCCCTGCTAAAGCACACGAGTTTCTCTCAAATCAAGAGACCAATCACAACACGACATGTGTTAACGTCAGAATAAAGCTCTTAGAGTCCCACATCGACCAGGGAGGGAAGCCAAAGACTCTCCTCAACTATAAAATGAGACATTTCTTCCTACAATAAGGGACTAATGTCATTGGAACCTACTAATGATGATTATGCTTGCAGCTATGTATTGTGTAAACTCTTCACCATTAATGAAAACTCCTTTGCCTCATGGATGTAGCCAAACTTAAGGTGAACCACATACATCTTGTGTTGCTTCCCTCTCTATCTCTTTACATATTATCATTACCAAGTGACTGGAGCAACCGTGCGAAGGTCACAAACTTGACAGTTTACGTTGTTCTAGAGTCCATCCGATTTTGTGCATCAAAAGGTGCTATTGCTATATTGATCCACGGATGGCTAATCCCCTTCACTAAATCCTAACAATCAATTGTATTTTGATTCAAATTAAAAATGATACCATGAAGGAATGTAACTTTATACCAAAAGTAATCAGTAGTTGTCTTCCAAATCTCAACTATGTGTCAAGAGTGTAAAATTTAACCAACAAACTTTACATAGTTTGCAACATATCACAAAACCAAAAAAGTCTACAAAACAATGATCTCTAATATTAAACATAAAGCTCACCTCATTCTAAAATCTTTTTTATAGAACGATCAAAGCAAATAATATCACCCTTAGAACACATACTTTAACTTTAACTTCTCTGCATCAACAGATATTCTATTTGTTTTGTACTCAATGAGCAACGTCTGTCGCAAGTGGCCCTTTACCACAGTGGTGGAAAGGAGTTGAGCCCTTGCATGGTAGCGTGTGTTCAAACCCCGTCGGTGGCTAATCTAACACTTAAATCTAACAAAATCTATCGTTTGACCCACCCCAAAAAAAAAAAGCATCTGTCAATATACTAAACTACTGAGATAGGGAGGGGATCGACAGTTATGAAATGCGGAACCCTGTGGATAAACTGAGCCCCAGTCCAAACTTGTGCAATCCTTCTAATGAAAATATTAACAGAAATGGGCATTCATTCTGTAACAATCTTATGAAACCCTCTAAATAAACAACCTGATACCTTCTAATCAAAGTCCCAGTCATGGGCAGGAAAGAAGCCTAGTTATTGTTGGTTACAAACAAACCCTTCACATTTGTTGATCATTCATCAATTCTTAAGATTTCACCCCAAATGGATCAAGGGCATGTTTTCTGAGCATACATCAGTAGTCAATCCATTGCAAAGGAATCCTACTTATTTTCTGAAGCAGCTATAATTAGCGGAGATTATATAGCAGATAACAACCATCTTTCCGCATAAAAGAGATGCAAACAAAAGGGAGATGCTTTTGTGAATCAAACAGGTTTATATGATATTATCAACTCGGTCAAGAACAAAGCACCAAACAAGGAACATTTCAGCAAAAGAGGGCTTGTACGCAATCACTAAACATCTTTCTCTAAAGGTTCTATTCCCTTTTACTTTGGATGCCCTTTTTTACCAATTCCAATTCTTATTAGCAAAAGTCTACTCACTTTATTTAACTATGAATTTCCCAAATTTGCAAAATTCAGTTTTCCGTTATATCTCCAAAATTTCAACAAAATCAAAACTATTGGATCCTCAAATTCTCAATCATTCAATGTAAGACTTCAAAATTCAAGGCTAAATGTCACTTGATTTCGATCCAAACACAATCCAAGATCTAACAGATCCAAACTTTAAACAAAAATTGAAACCCTAAACATCAACCCTGCAAAAATTTACAGAGCATAGCGAAAACAAAACATTCGTCTCATTGAATTACCGATTAAGCTCCGAATGCGAACCCGATTCGAACCAGGACCCAGAATTCAAGCTCCGCCACCAGATCGGTGGAGGTACAGCTTGCCGAACACATGAAGAGCCGTGACGAAGCCGATGAAGCAGAGGCTCATGACAAGGACAACAGTCGGGGTGATCTTCAAGCCAGGAGCGTCGTCCGTGTAGAATCTCAGCATGTTGTTTCCGGCACCGGACCCGCCTCCGCCTCCGCCGATGCTTCCGGAGCTGGTGGAGCCTCCAATACGACGACGACGCATTCCAGCCGTCGCGGCAGCCGAGCCCCTCGGAGCCATGACGCCGGGGCGCGAGGTCGCAGAGGACGACGTCGCTTGCGACTGAGATGAACCTCGAGCCATTGTTAGGACAACACGAAGAGAGCGTGAGCTGCGAAGAGAGAGAGAGGGCAATTGGGCAAATGAAGAAAATGTACGGAGCGTAATTAATATGGACAAAAATATGATTAGGGAGTGTATTTATTTCTTTAAGCTGAAATATGGTTGGGTTAGTTAAACTGTGACGTCGAAAATAAATATGGACCGCCTCGGGAAAGACACTCCAATTATGTAATTTTTGGAATACTAAATTTTTGCAAACAATGTAACGTGTTACAAATAAAAATAAATAGGTTAATTAATACTTAACTAATAATTTAATTATTAACTACCACATCATATTATTTACAAAGTTGAGAAATGCTATGGGACTCTAAAAAAGTGGGACTTGTCATAAACTCTCTATCATTTTATAGTTTAACGTTATTTCTCATGTCATCATTATAAAATATTATGCCCAAAACATGATGTGACAGAGAGTTCATAGAGAGTTCAATTTAGAGAGAGTTTCCTTAGCATTTTCTCTACAAAATTTGGTCTAAAAAGCTGGTCTCCTAACATGACCATGGTTGGAGAGTGCATTTTCCTCACTACCCTATTTATATTGTTAGATGAATTTAAATTTTGAGATTTGTGTAGTAGACTGACACAAATCTTAAAATTAAAAACTAACGATGATAAATGGGATGCGAGTATCACCATCACTTGAGGGTGATGAGCAAAAATATTCACATTATTGGATACTATTGACACTCCACAAATTAATTATGGACTTCTTATAGGAATATTTTTCTTTATAAAGTATTTGAGTATTAATAACAATTTCCTAACTACTTGATTGAATAATAAATCGATCAAATTATGGTCAAGCCACATTTGTATGTGCTCAAAATTAGAAAGCTAGTAGGCGATAGTGCCAGGTTTTAGGAGAGATTTTTCTCTATATTTGGAACATGAATTGGTACACCATCCATTATAATATTAGCGGAGAGAAGTTTATTTTTTCAAGTATTTCTCCATTTATGTTATGACGTAGTGTACCGATCCATGTTTCGGATACGCTATATAATCTCTTAAGTTTTAAGGGTGATTTGAGGTGTGTTAGTTTGATCCAACTTTTACCTGAATGTATTGGTTGGGTCGATGCCTCATACTCGCTCATGTCTTATAGCAGACACGCAAGAGAGCGTATCAAGAGACAAGTATTTCAACGGGTCAAGACACTACAACAAAGGTGTGCCACCAAACTTCTTACTTTTCTATTGGATCAAACTCTCAACTTTGGGGAGTTCGTTCCCCTTTTCTAAATTAAGTTATCCATCTGAGTCTCAATCTACTCTGGCTTTGATACACAACATTTTCCGTAGGAAGAAAAACCCTTTTTATCAATGCTAATAGTTTGTTTTAATTTGGATCGATA
Organism: Malus sylvestris; assembly: GCF_916048215.2. Lineage (NCBI taxonomy): Eukaryota > Viridiplantae > Streptophyta > Magnoliopsida > Rosales > Rosaceae > Malus > Malus sylvestris. Next base: position 11,566,666 of record NC_062270.1, on the reverse strand, counting down.
TTGACGACAAATAATTAAATATCGAACTCATCATAAATGCACGGATTGGTGAGCCATACATGGATATACCAGCCTCCTCACAGTCGAACTCATCACAATCCGAGATGTTTTGTCGGAACCCAACACCATGTCAATACTTAACCCGTTACCGGAATATCACGAAATTTGTCAACAAAAAACTACTCATACACAATAATGATAGTTCTCTTTCACTACCACCAGCGAAATGTTAAAAATTTACAGACTTGTTCCTAGAAAAGAAACCCAAAGAACAAAAACCATCATGCGCACACACACAGATGGACCTTTGATTCACTGCTTGATTTTCCTCCAAAATACCCCTAAGCTATATGCAGGCGCTGCTGGGACGAAAAGATGGACCATGAACAGCACGAAGACGCCGCCTGGTGCGCTCTTTCGGGTCTTTCGGCTCCTCCTCAGTGCCGATGTAGTGAGCCACCGTGGCTGTCACAAGCACAACTCCCAAACACAAGACTGCATAGCACTGCCTGGCCAACCTTCCGAAAAGCCCCTCAGCTATATCTAGGGGTGGGTTCGGTTTTTTGCCAAAACCGAAATTTCGGTTCGGTTCATTTTTTTTTCGGTTTTTTTCGGTTCGGTTTCGGTTTCGGTTTCGGTTTTTTGTTTTGTTTTGTTTTTTCAAAAAATGAAAAACATTTAAATTTTAAATTTTAACATATCTAACACAATCGTAACATAAGCATTCTAACTAGAATCAAAGACAATGAAAATAAACATTTAAAGTTGAACTAAAATCATCAATCAAGTCTTCCAAAGTCCAAACTAACAACCTCACAACACAAAAATCATACAAATGACTTAGAAAAGTTAAATTGTATGATGTTGTTCAAATATCAAGGTTGTTTGCTTGTAACTGCATGTTGACAACTTGATTAGTAAAAGTAATGTGTGGGTGGATTTATTTAGTGTGTGTTGGATTCTTTTCCATCACAAATTACCCAAGTAATCTACCCGAAATAAATGTTTATGGATTATGTTACATGTTATATGAGATTAGATTTGGAAAAGAAAGCTAGGGCAGAAGTAGACAGTGCTATGGAGATGGATGTAGGTACTTCAGGATGAGGTTTGGTTTCGGAACCTTATATGGGGGATAAATAATCGGTTAGGGTTTAGAGTTTTTATAGGCCTTTTTTTAATATTTTGAGCTTAAAGTTTGGCAACACATTGGGTTTAGCACATTTTAACTTACAAATTGGGTTTAGAAAATAATACCCAAAACAAATAATTAAATAAAAAATTTAATTTAATTAATTTGGTTCGGTTCGGTTTCTAGATCACTAAAACCGAACCGAACCAAAAGAATTCGGTTCGGTTCGGTTTTTTCAATTCGGTTCGGTTTCGGTTCGGTTTGGTTTTCGGTTTTTTGAACCCACCCCTAGCTATATCCATATCCCTAACTCAAATATTCTCTCTTACTTTTTATAAGTCAAAAGTGTACTCGATGTAGTTTATATATATATATATATATATATATATAGAGAGAGAGAGAGAGAGAGAGAGAGAGAGAGAGGAAAGAAACAAGGGGCAGAGTGGTGTGGAAAAGAAGCAGCAGTTAGGAGCTAGAAATTTCTTTTAGTGGGGTAACCCGAAAATCAATTAAGAAAACCTTATTATAATATGGCTTATAACTAATATGAAAATATGGATGATTTCAAATCATAATGTATCACAATTACAATGTTACAAAAATTTCAGTGTAGTAGTGGAAAGTGACAAAGTGATAAGAAAAATATTAATACATAATTACGCAAGAGTGAGATTTTTCGGTTTAAATGACAGAACAAGAGCACTTTTGCTCATGTAATATTTGATATGAAGTATACGCAATATGAAAGTATGTTGGATACTAGGTACATATATTTTCTTCAAAAATAACACATGTGTATTATATAATTGTAGTCTGTAACTTAACAAACGAATCACTTGAGTGGGTGCATATGCCCCCAGTGAGCCTTCATTGGCTCTGTCCTTGGCAGCTAGCCGCTGGAAACAAAGGAAAACCAGAGGTTGTTTGGTTTAAGGCGTTTTAAGACTGCTGTGACTGTCGTTTTTCCTATATTATTATTATTTTTAATTATTTTTACAGAAGCAATAGATAACTTAATCGATCCTAACAAACACATACAATGAAATATATACACCGAGGTGTCAGATGGGTGTATCTCCAGTAACCAATGTCTTAATTTGAAGATAAAGCCGATTGATTCGCAAATAAGGAAAACCCCTATACAGCTACCACAACAACTCACCGAAGCAATGCAAACACGATGAAACAAAACTAAGGACAAACTATGTAATTTGAGAATGAAATGATCAAATCATCAAGTCTCCACTGTGTGGACAAAGTTGCTTCTAAAGTGATCTATAACAGCCACGCAAGGAAGAACCCCCATAAATTTGTCTTGATGAGGCGGCTAAAATGTCATATAGGACACCCATGTATTATTTTAGGGTCCATGTCTAAGAAGGAACACTTGAATAGGGAGTTGGGGAACTTGTTAACTCAGGGTTCTTTTCGACCCGTAAAGTGGTATTGGCTTGGGAAACCAATGCCCAAAGGAAGAAAGGAAAACCGAGGCCCAAAGAAAGAAGGGAAGACCGAGGCCCCATGGAAGTAGAAAGGGCACCCTCGAGTGTTATGGACAGCCGCCCAATATTTTGGTTTGCCCACCAGATTGGCAGCAAGTTGGCATATTGACAACTTTATAGCACGAAGTCCTAGGAGTAGGTCTACTCAAATCCCAACCCCAGGCCGCATGTTGGCCATTAGTGAGAACAGAAGCCTATGAAGGAACATAAAAGCTATCAGATCAAGCGCTCATGTGTGGGTTTTCTCAAACCTGAGGTCTGAGTAAGGCATTAGGTACGCGTTGGCCCATGAAGACATGCATTTAGACTTGAGCAAACGTCACTTCACTCCCACATGTTGACTCAAGGATGGAGTAGTAGCTAGCAAGTCATGTCTATATACTTGGCTCATTAAATGCGAGGGCGGTGGAGTATTCAAGCCCAAAGACTTTTAGGGTCTCACTGAGAGCCTATATAAGGTGGAAGGGTACCTCTCATAAGGGTAAAAAAAAGAGAAAAGAATTTAGATCATAACCGAGTGCTCTTTGTAACCAATTCTCAATATATATACTAGCACCATAGTTGACGTAGCCTGGTTTTGAAGGATGAACCGCTTAATTAATCCTTGTTAAGTTGCTAATGTCTTAATCTTGAGCACACCAAGGGCCGACCGCACCGGTCTTTGTTAACCTCCTAGTTTTGAGTGCTAACATTAAGTTATTAATTAATCCATAAATTACTAAAATATTGATTATTAATTATTTAATATTTTGTTGAATACAAGTTTTTCCTTGGTCTCACGGCTATTAATTTATAGAGATTTAATTGTAGTACTAATAGAAAAGGGTTTTTGTCACAAATGGTCCCTGAAATTGACTCATTTCATCAAGTTGGTCCCTCATGAAAATCAATCAATGTAATCCTTGGAAATTAGTGTTACAAATCAATGTGGTCATTTGTTTAAAAATCTGTCAAAAAAATTGTTATGTGCTGATGTGGCACATAACTTGGTTTTACAAGTCTAATTAAATAATTTTATTTGAATTAAAAATATTATTTTACATAATTAAAAACTTGAAAAAAATAAAAATAAAAGAGAGAGGAAGAAGATGAACAGCTCATCTTCTTCTTTCTCCCCCCCCCCTCCCCCCCAGCCGTCACACATGAAGGGGAGATGCCATTCTCTGTATAAACTATAAAGTTCCTAATGAACGGCATATAGCCGTCAGAGCACTGCAAGAAGCTCAAGCCTTTGTCTCTCCAACCACCTCCCGAGAGTCCTCCGCTGGTACTCAAATGCCTCCCACGTCGATCTCACGTTCTGCCCGCGAGTCACGGAGGCCTCCCTCGCCGCCTTTCAAATGCCTGCAAGTCCAGCCTCCTTTCGATAGATCAAATGCCTGCAAGTCCAGGCTGCTTTTACGGAATTGGGTTACTGAGTTTGGCTGCCAATTCCAAGAATGTGGTGGAGATCGACCTGTCGAACACCACCGAGCTCAGAGACTTCGCGGCGGCGGCGAAGAACATTCAAATGCCTTCAATCCATCTTCGTTATTCTCTTTTTTTTCTTTTCTTTTTTTTTTGTTGCTTTTTTTTAGTTTTTAATTATACAAAAAGAAAAAATGTTTTTCATTAATTAAATATTTTAAATTCTTATAACAATATTTTATTAGATTTGTGGAACCCAATTATGTGTCACGTCAGCACATAACAGAATTTTTGATAGATTTTTAACAGTAGGACAATATTGATTTGCAATATCCATTTTTAAGGACTACATTAATCGATTTTCAATTTTAAGGACCATCTTAATGGGGTGAATCAATTTAAGAGACCATTTGTGATAAAAATCCAATAGAAAATGATAGTGCTATCCACACACCTATTTTTATTTATCGCACACATCTCTTAATTTGAGGCCGTTGGATCGAATGAAAGGCAAAAAATCAATGGTAAAAAATTAACAAGAGCATGTGAGGGATAAAAATGAGTTGAGGAAATAACACTATCCATAGAAAATCACCAAAAGTCATCAACTGCATATATATTGTGAGAGGCAATTATCAACTCTTCAAACAGAATATTAATGCTCTTTGGCATTCAGGATCGTGACTTTGTGCTTAAGATTTAGAGGCATTTATTTACAGAAAAAATGCTATAACATAAAGGCACAGTAAAACAATTGAGACAGGATGCAAAATGAGTAAAAAATATATATTAAAAAAAAAAAACACTACTCGGCAGGATGCAAAATGTGTGGCTTCAAGCATCTCCATTCTCTCCGATCATTGCGTCATCGTCCTTGCTGTCATCATTGTCACCATCATTGCCGATCTCTAATGCATAATGCAACAAATTTTCGAGCTATTGTGTAGGTTGCCTCTTGTCAAATGAGAAGTCTTTCGACCGCTCCATGTTAATTTCGTGTTGTGTTTGAGCAGGTTCCATGATAGTAATACTAGTATCAGTTATTGTAGTTTTCCCATGAACCGAATTTTGTTCATTGACATCAACCCTCTCACGGTCTACATCTCCCATTTCAATATGGTGGTGGTAAGAGGATGAACTGCCATCTACATGGAGGTGGTGTGAGGGGGAGGGTGATTCGTTGGCCCAACGTTCACCCTCGAAATTTGATCTTCTTGGTGATGCATGGAAACTATCCACTTCGTTCCGATAGTTCCGAAGGAGGTGGACGGGGGACGTGTGGTGGGATGGAGTGACTGGTCTGCTAGACATTGGGGTTACGGAGCCTTTGTTCTGCTTTATGTGCTTCCTGGCTGTGTGATGCCAGTTGCGTAAAGCTGCGGCTACTCTTTCATTGAATATGGTTGGTTTCATGGTTGAGCCCATCTGAACAAATCAACATATAAAGTCAAATATTAATTTCAAGATTTATTCAATTTAGTCATCGATATGGTGAAAACATGTTTATTTGTGTGATTCAGATTCACTCGGACAATGATATATAATAACAAGTGTCATATATTGACAAACTCATTCATAATCATTCGACTAGAACTTAGGACCTGCTTTTTAAAGTAAATTTTGAATGTCATTACAACCAATAACCATTTTGTCACGTAAATTCACAAATTAATTGGATCAATTTGGTTCTCATTAAAACTACGTGGTTGCTCAATTAAATCTATGAATTGATGATCATGTATTTAGATCATTACCTGTGTGACAAGGGCATAGAGGGGTAGAGTGACATAACTGCAGAGAATCTGTATGAGGATCCTAAAAATCGCCACCGTTAATTGTGTGTTTGAACAATTTTAACGGTTAGGAAAATAGGAAATAATTAAGAGTTAAGTCCAAGGAAGAAGTGAGACTCACCCCATTGAAACTCTGATGACCACGTCCTCAGTGTGCTCGTGAAAACAAGATTTCAAGCTAAATTCATACTGAAATGCCAAAAATTATCAGATAATTAGTATACTATTCCACTTTTCTTATTTACTTATCTAATAAATCTCAGATTAATTAACCAATTAATTAATAATTAGGAAAATGTAACTTACCCAACTCCATGCAAAGAAAGCAAGCTGGAAGGCATTCTGACATTGATAAAAAGATAATGCAAAAGGATCAGTGTATACATACATACATAGGGTTTAAGAACTCTAGGAATTAATTAAGTTCATATTAATATAATTTAAAGTACTGAAAACTCTGTTAAAATTATTAAGGTACCTGAAAGAGAACAAAGTTGATGAGGTAGAGAATGAGACGAGGGCGGTTGAGCCAAAAGAGATGATCACCAGGTTGAACCACAGGTAGCCCCTTTACAACCTCTCCGCTTTCTTGAATTCGAAGACCCATTTTCGTGATGATCACCTGTAGCTTGGTCCCCACCAAGAGAATGATCTGAACGTCCAAGTGCATTTTCCACCGTTAGATCTATCCATCTTGTGGTCCCACTATTATATTATGAATACTTGGTAGATTATGATGAGGGAAGAGATTTTACTTACAATCAATGGGATGAACGGTAGCCAATAATAAGTATACCAGCCTGTCCAAACGAAATTCAAGTAAGCTTAATCAAATAAGTAATTAATTTAATTATGTTGAAACATTTAGAGTTTAAAGTTAAGTGCTATAAGTTGGAAGAACATATATATAATTTAGTAGGTGAAGACGTGATTAAATACATGAGTTTACTCACCGTGAGTATTAAAAAGTATGAATATCACCGCAAAGAACCAAATTGGAGGACTGCAGTTTGTAACAAAGAAAATGGAAGTTTATGTCAACAAACAGTGAAATAAAAAGGACAAAAAAGTAGAAGAAAACACCAAATCACTAACCTGATTCCCACAACTACCTTGAAATCCTCTTCAAGTGATCTGTTTATGTATTTTTGGAAATTGAAATTCTGATGGCTTTGGGGTGCCAAATGTGCCTGAAATATTGTTGTGCAATATGTTATTGGTTACAGAATATAATTATTATCCAAACTAATGTATGTCACGCGTTTTATATTATTATTTTTCACAATCTTATATGTCATAACAAAGCATAACTTCATTGAATCAATACATCAATTATATTAAAAAAAAATTCCACATATTGTAGATTATGATAAAGCACTTACCATGATAAACCCATGCCGCAAGGTTAAGTAATCCACTTTGGGAACGGACCTTACAAATTGTCTAAAAAAACAAACCTGCAAATAGTATAAAATAAATGGATGGTAAGGCAAAAGAAAGTATAAAAAATATTTACATACCCTCGGGTCAACACTTAAATAAACCCAGTTGAAATAAAAAAAATCACTTTAAGAAACTACATATAAACGTAACAAAAAAGAAGAGAAAATGCTTTTCGAAAACAAAACAAAACAAAAGCTTTGTATGAAGACCTAGCTAGGAATAGGAAGGCTTATGAGGGGAGTCTTGAACTTCCACCATTATTGCTTATTTTGTGACACATGACCTTCTGTAGCTCACAATTCCGTCAAATATGAATAAAATCAAATTAGGGGTCCTTCGTAAAAGTCAAACTATCAGTCAAAAAAAGGAGGAAATTGTCCTGTGCATGGGCACCGCCCAGTTCTTATCTATAGTGGCAAACTTAAGACCGTCGATGCCGCATGGCAGGACAAATTAAAACGAAGCCAATTTGTATTGCCAAAGTCTTCTTATAGAATCTCATTATTTGTGCACACAATTCAGAAGAATATCTAGAAGGTTAGAAGGGTCTTCATCCTTATATTGACTTCAAAAGTCAAAATCATAGCTAAATGCTTGAAAAAAACGCTTTTACAAAAAAACCAAAAAACGCTTTCACACAATTTTTCGAAAAAAAAAGGGGCTTCACAGCATTTTTCGGAAAGAAAAAAACGCTTTCACACCATTCGTATATGTAAAACCACTTAAAGGGATTCTTGTTTGTCAAAAAAAAAAAAAAAAAAAAAAAAAAAGAAAAAAGCAGAAAGAAAGAAAGGAAAGAAAACAACTTAAAGAGACGACTCTGATATATAGGCTATACCCTAATCTTGGTGTTTGGCTTTTTCTGAATATCTCTTGCATGTTAATATAAATTTTGGCAGAGATCTTCTGTACACTAGGACCCTACTACGCACTCCTACAATAATTGTATACTCCTGCTTTATGTTTCGATAACATACAAAATGTTAAACGGCACATTATAAAAAGGAGTAAATTGTACAAATGGTCCCTCAATTTTAATCAAATTGGAGCAATGGTCCCTCAACTAAAAATTCATTACCATTGGTCCCTCAACTTATCAAAATGTGTAGCTATAGTCATTTTCATCAATTTTGTCAAAATATTGTCAAAATAAGCTATGTTGGAATAACCATTTATATAATTAGGGTCCCTTAACTCATCAAAGTGTATAATTATGGTTCTTTTCGTCAACTATGTCAAAAAATTTGTCAAAACGAGTTATATTGGAAGGACTATTGTTACAATTGGGTTAAAGTTAAAGGACCATTTCTCCACTTGAATTAAAGTTCAGGGACCAATGGTAATGGATTTTTAGTTGAGGGACCATAGCTGCACGTTTTGATAAGTTGAGGGACCAAAGGTAATGGATTTTTAGTTGAGGGACCATTGCTCCAATTTGATTAAAGTTGAGGGACCATTTGTACAATTTACTCTATAAAAAGTGAATGCTAAAACTATCAAAGGCACTGTTTTAAAAAATTTCACATAGGCACTAGACAGTTGGTCATCATTTCGATTAATTTCTAAGTGTTTGAAAATTAAGAAAAGACACATAGACCTGCCTAGGCGCCGTCTAGCCCGCCTAGAACCGGTTAGGTCGTTACTCTTACTTAGACAGAAAATACATAACTTTCATTTTACATATTTTGTTTTTTCAAGAAATTATAAAAGACTTGTTTAATACTTGGATAAGCACCCACTATATGTTTGTTCTTCATGTTTTTAATATGTTATAATATTTTATAATCTATATGTCATTTTGTTTTGCAATATATATATTCTAATACAATAATGTATTTTTTTTAAGTATAATTAGTCATTTCTTTATATGTTATATAATAGATTTAACTAAAGCTAAACAAACTGCCTAGTCCCTCGTCTAGGCACTAGACCTTTATCCGCCGCCCGACTAGCCCACACTTTTTAGAACCTTAAATCAAAAGCATACATGCAAGAGAGGATTAGTGTATGCATCCGTTTATAATAACGCTATTCTTGCTAATTGTAACATAGTTGAGAGTATTATCTTTAACACACGAGGTTCTTGAGTTACTGTCGTACACAAGTGGCTCGGACATATTTTCCAACAACTTTATCAAACTTTTATTAGGCCTTAAGCTTATTAATCCAATGGCCATGCCACGATCACTCTCCTTGGCAGCATTAATTTCTTATTAAATGACATGTCAGTTAGAACGTGGCGTCATTAATTTTGTTGGGACAAGGATTGTCTGTCTTCCACTTCCGGTGCTGTTCTCGTGCCTTCTTGTTTGTGTGGTCATGGTTAAGTCACGTCAATATTTTATATTACTATTTATTTTTGTCTTATTATATCTATAAAAAAATAATATAAAATGTTAACGTAGCTTAACCGTGATCACACAAAACAGGAGGACACGGAGAAGGCACTGGAAGTGGAGGGCAAACAATCATTATCCATTTTGTTGGGCTTATAAGAGAAAACTTTTCATTAGTGACACTTGACCTATAATTCTTTTCTTAAAAACTTAACATTAGAAAGGAGAAGTATTACTGAATTACTGAATTAGGGTTTGTATGATTGAAGATACACTGAAACAATCAGGCCAAAACAAAAGCAGGAAAGATCAAACAAATAATTGATACCCTATATACTTTTATCCACTCTTTTTTAAGTGCCTCCACGTCAATCTAGCTTTATAATCTTAATTTTCTTTGTAATTATTTTTAAATTAACCTATTTGTGTTACGAGAATCACTTGATTATTATTATTCGTGTGTACGTGTGAAATCTGAAAGGGCAGTGTTTTTATTTTTATGTCATGTGAAAGGGATTGTTTCCTTGACTATCTTAACACTGATCAAATCATAATACTAACACTAGCATATGGGCACACACAAAATGTGAGAAATTTTTTTTTTTTTGTTTTTGAAATAGAAGGAGAGAGAAAGAGAGTGATAGAGAATGTGGGAGTGTGAAGGTTTTTTTCTTTTTATTTTTTTATTTTTTTATTTTTTCATTTTTAAATTAGAGATATGTTAGGATTATATTTAGATGAGACTTTGAAAAAAAAAACAGCTTAATTTGGTTGTGTGAAATTACATTTCTGCCCCATATTTCTTATTCATGTTCTGTTTTAATTAGAAGGTTAATTTGGTAATTTCATAGAATTTTGATTGACAATGAGTGTTTTATTAATTAGTAGAGATAAGTTTCCACGCAACTAACAATTATTAGGTATTTAGATTCTTTATTGTTTGATAAAGAAATGAATAAAAAAATATCAATGCGGACGTCAATCTGATGGCAAATACTAAATTCACCACAAAAAATTCATGTAGCAAGAAACACAAATTTGAAAGTATTTAAGCCATTAGGGGTGAAAAATTGACATTATAATGCGTAGAAAGTATGTAAGTCAATTAGGTTAGTATAGTAAAGGTGGGCGGGATAATAGAAAGAGTAGATTAGGTTTAGAATTCTACGCCATTCAATCTTAAACAAAACGTTATTATTGTTATTATTATTGGGAATTATTATTAGTACTCCAAAAATCACATTCTATACTCCTCACAAGTATATTTTTCTTTCTAATTATAGAAGTTTCGAGTGCCAAATGAAATTTTTTGAGTGCTAATAGCAATTCCCTTATTATTTTGTAGCTTGAAAGATTTCAATAAGAACCAGGCGATTAATAATGATGTATATATTAACATATACATGCCATGCATTCATAAAATGCACAAAGAATGATTATACTAACATAAAGGATAAAGGGAATAAGAGTAGAGAGCTCTTACTATCCACATAAGGAAAGGTGTTTTGGTCCAGAAACTCATATGCCTCCTCCCAAAAGATGTGTCCCTTGCAAACCTGAATCTCTCTGGGTCTGTCATACACACAACACATGCCAAAACAAAAATGTCAAATAATTGAATGACTCATTGACTCTGAATAATTTCCTTTCATATATTGTGGTTAAAATTAAAAGTCACAATTAGAGACTACAAGACTTTAAATAATCCATTATTTCATCTAGTTAATTTGGATGTTTAGAAATTTTTGGCTCTTGGAGATTATTTATGAATTTGCAGTTCTAACCATGAGAAAATTGATATTCAACTGTTCTTGTTTCCTTTTCCCACCGCTTCCAACTTCCCATCTGAACTCACCAAATAGTCATCATAATCAATTAATTTCCATTGATTATAATGAATTAAAAGAGAAAAAGAAAGATCAGTTAATTAATTGTAAATTGATGTACCTTGGCTCTTCCTAAAGCCATTGTGAGGATGCAATAAAGGACATGGAAAACAGCCAACACGAAGATAAAAATGTGCAGTTGATGAATACCATCCGCAGATATAAAAGGTACTTTACCCTGCAAAATTTGAGTAGACATTCCATGAGCCTTAATTCCTACATTATAAACAAATATTTACGTGTTTGATTCATTCCTAATTAGTTTCTGGTTTTGCATTTTGAAATTGCTTAGAGATCAAGTATAATTCACCAACTTGATTTCTTGTAAAAACCAAAATTGATTCCGATTCACCTCTAATTTATACATCTGCATGGACTTGTCTGATAACTGATAAGATATTACGTGTACTCGTCTGATATAATATAAGCAATGCTAGCTGACAAATGGCTACTTGTTTATTGAGTGCATCTTAAGGAAAAGTCTAAAATACGGAATTTCTACATCATGATAATTAATTTATGCTGGGTGAATTTTTTGAATAATTAACAATAGTTTTGTTTAGGTTAAAATAATGAGTATCAAAAGAAATTGTAGATTAAAATAAGTACCTTGGCCGGTTTTTTATTCTAGGAACAAAAATAGAATTGAAAAAAAAAAATTGTAGATCAAAATAAGTGGTGAACGTTCGTAGTTCCTACCGTTGCTGAACATTTGTCGGTGACAGCAGCAGCCAGAACACGGCGTGAGCCACCGCCCGTCTCGTTAAACAGAGAGAGCAGTCTCCTGCTCGGGGTTTCATCCACATACTCCAAATCCTCTTCCTTATTCAATTTGTCTTCTTGCTTCTTGCCACACGGATGCCAAGTGTTGCCAATTTTCTGTGATATGCATATGTTTGATATTGGTCCTTGTCCCACAGTTAAGAGCAAGGATATGAACCCCAATAACATAAGCTCTATTACACCCACAAACACAAATAAAACATAGGTATTAGCTCAATAATCTCAATATGTTAACTCTCACTAAATCAATTAACGAGCGGGAAATGATTGCTGCACCATTTTTCTCCTCTGGCACAACGCTGATTATTTATAGCCTTTTGATCGGAAAAACAAAGAATCAAGACACGAAAAATAGACCGGCTGTGCATAAGGAGAAAAGTGGTGTCCATAAATCATTTCCAGTTAATCAGTTAGTCTATGATTTGACATGGGTTTTACCTGATTTGATCTTTTCTAGTGCTTCGTAAAGGGCGCTTTTGTGTTTCTTCTTTAACCACTGCAAAAATGGTGAAAGAAGTAATGTAATGAAATTCAAACTCAGGAGAGTAAACTAATGAAGAACCAGAAGTCGGTCTAAGCACCCAAATTAATGAACTTTCAGTTGAAGTATGACTTTACCTTTGCTATAAGTTCGATTATGTGTTCAATGATTATTGAAATCAAGACCAAAACAAAACAGACTACGGCAACAGCCCACGTCGGCGTTTGCTCTAACGATCTTCCAGACGTTGCCGCTGCCATGTTTTCTGGATTAAGTTGCCCAATTGACAAAGAACAACGAAATGAAATAACTTAAGTTTCGAATAAGTTGCCCAATTGACAAAGAACCCAATTGACAAAGAACAATGAAATGAAACAACTGAAGTTTCCAATAAGTTGCCCAATTGACAAGGAACAATGAATGAAACAACTGAAGTTATCGAATCATGAATATGAGAGAGAGAGAGAGAGAGAGAAAGAGAATATGAAATAAACATGTGAAGGTAATAGAGAGGTTGCGGGTGTTAAAAGGAGTTGAAATGAATTCAAGGAAAGGGACTGCAGTGGAAAATTTTGACTTTCGAACGCGTAAGAGAATATATATATATATAGAGAGAGAGAGATTGTCCTTGACCCGTTAAAAAAAATCAAACACAGTTATTTTGACCGAATAATAATAGTCCCCTTTAATTTAAGAGTAATATTAGGTTAATTAAATTTAGAGATAAAATTTATCAAATAAATGATGTCGTATCAATAGAAATAAGTTTATTAACACTTAAATTATAAACCAATCATCAACTTCCATGTAATTTAGTTTCTAAAATTTTGTCTACAAATTTAGTTTATTTAGCATTACCCTTAATTTTATTAAGTTAAATGCTAAAGAGACTTTCTTAAAAGTGAAATTTTCTATGAACTCTCTCGCACATCATTTTTTATCACAATTTCGTGCCAAGATTATAAAACATTATGTCAAAAAGATGAGGTGGTGAAAAATCCCACTTTAAGATAGTTTCCTTAGCATTTTTTTTTCACATACAACATTATATCTACATGAAAGAGCATGGATTTTGATTAGTCACACAATGAATCAATTTTAATATTTAGTATCAAGCTCGTCATTCACAAAAATTAAAATCTATTATTTTTTACTTACCAAAAAGAAAAACACATCTAAATGATCGTAATATTAAGTTGCATTGATTCCAATAATTGATTACCACTGCTAATGACTGCCCCAGAGTCGACCCCTAGCTTAAAATTTAAGGGATATGTAATTCTTTTTGTTTCTCAACCTTTGGATCCCCAATCAAAGGGTCCAAAACTGAGGACATGTACAAGAACATTTCTGGTCTCCTGGAGCATTAAGATAATATAATATACTCCAGAAAGAGACGAAATAAAAATGTATGGTTCCTATTTTCGTGTATGCTATGAACAAATTGACTGACTCATGAGAGTGACGGGGTTTGACAAATCATAGAACAAGTGGCGAGTCAATAATGCATATTACATGTAAAAAATTAAAAAATTATTGCCTGCGTTATTGACTTGTTCCCTTTCATCAAATTCTCTCAATCCATCAATTTCGATCTTTGAAATTTTGATCAAACGAATAAAGTTATTATAATTTTTAAAAGAATTCTCTATTTGTAATCGTTAGATTAAATTTCAAAGATCTAAATTGATGAATTGAGAAAATTTAATGGAAGAGATCTAGAGATGATCCCAGTTCATACATATGATTGTTTCTACTTCCTGCAGTAAGTTAACACTACAAGTGATCGGTTTTCTCGTTATGCCTGCTATCTGAGATGACCTTAAATTCGTCCTTTTAATTTTTTTAATCTGAATATAGGGCATCGAGAATCTTAGCCTTTAATTTCCATATAGAGGAAATTGAAGCATTCTCCTACATATATGCATGAAGAAAGTTTTGAGTAAACTTTGAATTTTTTTTTAATCTCAATAAAAGAAAAACTATGGCATGGTATTGGAATATAACGACGTTTTATAGTTAACTAACCCACGGTGCTTATATTTTGGAATTAATATTACTTTCATGAGATCAAATCAAAAGAAATTTTAATAAAAAAAATCAAAGACGTACGATACGTTTATAAGGTAGACATAGTAAACGTAATCAAGAAGTCACACACAAAAAGATACATCACATTTTCACCATTACAAACTCATGAAGAATACAAGACAATTCTTCAACCATGGAGGACTCATCTAATCATGAGGATTGATAATACTCACCAAGACTAAACTTTGGAAGTTCTAAAACTATAGTAATAACACCACAAGAAAAAGAACCCACCACACTCCAAAGGTACTACATATGGAACTCAGTTTCCTTTATTTTATTGTATTCTAGTTCTTTTTCCTTTTACAATGTGATTTACTCTAACGAAAATTAATTCAAACTTGGAATAAGAGGCGAGCTCACGACTATAACCAACTGCCTTAACTTATATTTGTAATTGTATTTTAGTTAATATGGCCATTTTAACTCACGACTATAACCAACTGCCTTAACTTATATTTGAAATTGTATTTTAGTTAATATGGCCATTTTAACTCACCACGTTTTGAAAACCATTGTGACGACCCACCATGCAATTTACCGAATTTTCTTTTCTGAAAGTATTTGAGGTGGGGTTGAATTTAATTTGGAATTTGGAGAGTTGGTGGTTCGAGGTTGAAAGCTTCGAAGTGAGGGAGAAAGCGAAGAGTTGAGGAAAAAAGAGGAAGGATAAGAGATTTTGGTCGTTAGATTTGTATCAATGGATGAGATCCATCAGTCTGAAGGATCTCCACAAAATTAATCCAGAGAGGATCAAAATCCGTATGTATAATAACTTAAAACCATATGACATTTATAGGGAAAGAAAGAGATAGAAGGATAGAATAGTCTAATTCTAACTATTTATAATGACTTAAAGTCTATGTGGCATTCATTATTGACCTATGCCTAATTAATAAAAATATATCATTGATTAAGTTCAGAACAAAAATATGGCATTGATATATGGCTTAATAGTAAATTTTTATTGACTTTTGGCTAAATTACCTTAGTTTTAATTAGCATTAGACTTCAATTTTAATTTATTCACACTATTTAAACATCATCAACTCTTTATGACTTCATCACATTTCAAGTTTCGGCCAACATACTTCAATTTCAAATGTTCATGTGGACATTCCAAATCGGAGTGTGACATCTTCCTCCAACAAGACTCTTTATTTTAATTAACTAATTATTCATAAATTCATCTTATTTTCTTACATGAGGGTCGTTGCACCCATTTGGATTATGATTGGTGACAATTTGGTCATCTTCCTAAAATAAATAAAAAAACTATAAAAGTTACGCGGGTTACATCATTGGTTTATTCATCAGTCCAAATTGTCAATTCAACAATTGTATTTTGACATAGCCTTAATCGGTTTTGTTTGCTTAAATAGATAACCCAGGTTTATTACCGGATGTCATTTGGACAAAAAATAAGATTTTTTCTTCTTCTTATAAATAAAATCATAACTTAAATAATTTTGCAGTCCTATTAGATTAGATTAGTAATGTGATTGTGTAAATCCTAACATATATAGGATATCCTTATAGGATTATTTCATATCTCTTAGACTAAATATTATCCTACTAGAGTTGTAATCCTATTGGGATAAGGAATTTAGCTTCCCTACTACTATAAATAAAGGCACAATGGGGTGGAATAGAACACACCTTACAATTACACACCTCTTTCTCTCTAATGTGCCGTAACCTCTCTCTATGTCCTCTATAATTGTTTAGTAAATTATGCTTACAACACATTATCGGCACACTCTTGATGCTACGCTAAAGAGAATTTGATTTTCAATCAAGGGATTATTACATTTTAATCATTCTTTTTATGATTAATTTATTATTTGGAATTGATCTACATGTTATTGATTCAATTTAATTTTTTTATGTTGAACGTGATACAATACATTCGAGATGCAATTCTGAAAATGATCTTCGATAAAATTCAAAGGCTTTTATTGTTTTCTGCCAATCAAGAAAATAAAGGAAGATATTTGAAATGACCATAAAGTACGAAAACATTCATCATGATGCATGAACCCCCTACATTTATATTTTCCTTCCGATATATATATATATATATATATATATATATGTATATGTTTCATATATTTGTGTGTATATACACACACACACACACACACACGTTCATGCATTATGCAATTTTTGCTATATAGAATTTGTGAGTCAAAGAATCGAAAGAAATTAGAAGCAATTAGGGGTTTTTCAAACCATAGGAATTTCGAGAAAAAAAAACAACAATTAAATTTTGGGAAAATTTTGATATTGAGCTGCGACTCGTAGCCACGCCGACCTAACACTAAGGCAAGCCTACATCTCGAGGCTTGGGTGCTGAAACTTTGAGGCAGCAGCCGTTTGGGCTTTGCTGCATGTGTGGACCAGGCCTTTGGCCTAAGTTTGAACCAGCTAGGCCTGCAACCCTCCAAGCAGCATACCAACAACTTGTTTGTTGGGCCTATTCCTCACTCCAGCCAATGCCAGACCAAGCCAGCACGTGCTAGGCTTGTCCAGCGCCCTCGACTCACCAAGCCAGCATTGATGAGCCAGTCCCGCGCCACACTTAAGCCCGCAAAGTTGGGTGGTGTTAGCCCAAAGCCACTGAATGTTGGGCTTTTGCTCCCTCTTGCAATATTGGCCCGCTTCTAGCAGCTTATGCACTGTTGGCATGGTTCTAAAAAAACACTAGGCACTAGTCGGGCAGTGAGCTGAGGCTTAGCGCCTAGGCGGACTAGGCGGATTTAGATTTATTATATATATTATATGACTATATAATTACTTATTTTATCTATATATTATAATAGTCTAAGGAAAAAAGTCATTATTTAAATAATTCATATAACATTTTATAACATTTATCTATAACATATATATATATATATAAATTTATTTATATCTCCAACTTTTTAAAAGAGAACAAGACCATGCAGTGTGCCAGACTGCCAGTAGGTGATTTCACAATTAGAAACCGGGTTCCATCCCATCTCTCTCACATTCCCCAATAACAAGACCATGCAGTGTGCTAGTGGGTGGTTTCAAAATTAAAAATCGGGTTCCACTCCACCTCTCTCACATTCCCCAAGGTGGAGCCCAAATCAAAACCACATTTTGACCCATTGGAAAGGGAAAATACTATTCCCATTAAATCAAGCCTGTAACTCTCACCGCCGAGGCGCTCTCTCTCTCTCTCTCTCTCTCTCTCTCTATTCGTACTCTTTCTTCCCTCATCTACTCATAGACGGCAAGCTTTAGAAGCTCGTCAAGGCTCAGCTTTTACGTACGACATTGGAAGTTGCAGATTTGTTATGAGAGTTGCAGTAAGTTTGGGATTTGCAGTTGCCTAGACCGCTTAGAATGCTTAACAAGTGCCTAGGCAGCCGCATGAATCCTCCCCGCCTTAAGTGAACGTTTTGGCCGAAATTGAGTCGGGGTTCCGCCGCTCAGCGCCTAGGCAACCGCTTAGGCCGATTTTTAGAACACTGGCTCTTGGGCTCTTCCTATCCTCTCAGCCCAATATGCAGCAAGCCTGGAGCTTGCACTATAGCGAACTGGGCTGCTTTGCAACCACTTCCTCGAGGCCTAACAGGCTTGCAGCCTTGCTGTATGACCTTGTCCCATGTACTGCAGCCAGCCTAAGTATGTTGGGTTGCGTTTTTTTCGACTCAATGCTATATTTTGGCACCCCCTCCCCGCTTCTTAACCATACTCAAATATTTTTGGGATGTTTTTGGTTAAAGCCGCACTAGGCTATATTTTCGTTATCACTTGGCCGAAGCCAATTGAAGCTAATATGATTTGGACGTTATTATTTTGCTTTCATGATTGACCCTGCATAGTCTTGATCTATTAAATTAATTAAAAGTGACCAGTAGTCCATTAATTTGATAGGAAATCCAAAATTATTGGCCTGAAGCTCACTTTTGGACATTAACAATTCAATATTTTAATTATCTTTTTTGAACCATTGACATCCTTTCGTAGTCTCGAAATGCTTACACTTGAGTTCTCGAAGCAACTCAAATCCACTGTACTTAAATCAGTATCTTGTATTCTATGTTCTTGCAGGAACCTTTCTTTTAAGAACTAAACGTTCATAAACTAAATTGAACCTGTAGTTTTGAATTTAGTACCTTTGAAACTTGAAGTTTTCATAAAACAATACACCCATAAATACCCAATGTTTTTCATGTAAACCATGTCTTAGAACCGGAATGTTCTAACTTTGATACTTATGGATGTTTTATCTCCCATAACACTATTCACCATCTTGTTCTAACTCGCTCATGGACCATGTTTTATCTCCGATGTTTTTCATGTAAACCATGTCTTAGAACCCTAATGTTCTAACTTTTATACTACTTATGGATGTTTTATCTCCCATAGCACTATTCACCATCTCGTCATTCCTTGTTTCTAACTCGCTCTTGAAACATCAGTATAGAGAGCGAAAGATTACTAAATTCCTAGATCTGATTACTACCACAAATGTGAGAGAACGATATAGACTTAGCTTTGGCTGAAGTCTACCAAATGGTGGTGCCCTACTTAGGCAAGGATGTATTAACATGCATTCTCTACTTTGGTAGAGGTGCATCGAATGGTATTGCTCTACTTCAGCAGAGGCCAACCGAACATACCCATTTAGCTTCGTCTGGAGCCTACAGAGCCCAAGTCTGGGTATGTCTCTCTCATAATCCAATTTCGAGTTTGTTTTTACAATAAATGATTGAATCAGGGCCTGCCAAGGTGTGGCATCATGCCTCAAGCATGATTCTTGGCACCTAAGACCTTAAACTTCAAGAATAAGGGATATTGTTCCCGAACCTCAACCCTGCAGAATCTACTTCCGTCTAATGGAAGAGATCATTGGTTATGCACCTGTCGGTGCCCCTACCAATGTTGTTGAGGAGTACCATTCTCGTAGTCAATATGTGAGATTAATTTTGCTTCATCGAACACTGTTGGAAGAATTTTGGCATAGGCGGCCTTGTTGGCCGAAACCCTTAGTAACTTTGGTTTACTTTGTGAACACTTTTCTATGTTCTTGTATTCACTTTTGGTGTTTGTTTTAGTTATGGATAACCTTATCGATATTGTCCTCGAATATGAGTTAAATTATGTTTCTTTATACATGTGACCGAATTCAATTAAACACGTGATTAGGTACAAATGTGGGAAAGTTAGTTGTCTAGATGAATGTGATACTACGCACACTAACTGTATATGTAAATCACATATCTAGCAATGACTTCAGGTCCATCCAACCTGATTAAGAGCATTGGCACGCTCCTCATTGTATGGATGGTATTATATTACCATTTAAGAGAACTTATATTCTTCACGTCCTGGACAAATGACATTGAGTTTTAAGGATATTCGAGAGAACAATGATCATTAATGAAACCATTGATGGAAAATATAGTAGAATATCTTTGCACCACCTCAAAAAATGAGCCTGAAGCTTTGCTTTGGGGCTAATAGGCTATCTCCTAATAGGGAACACGCCACATATGGCCGGCTTGGAGCTGGGTGATTGAGTAGTTTACTTACTTTAGAATGACCTTTTGGGACACTTAGGTCGAACAATGATGCTATGACATATCTCCTTACCCGAAGTAAGGATCATGTGCCTACAAGCACACTTTGCCAAGCCTGTTGTTTGAGGAAATTGATTTTCTAAATCATTCCTAGCAAAGATACAAAATGATCCTCTTTTCACAGTAGATTCAAGGGAATATATGTGGACTAATCTAACCAAAATGCGGACCATATAAATAATTATGGTTTTCGTTGATGAACCGAAAACTGGTCACATGTTTGTCCACACACATTACTGCTAAACCTCATGGTCAATTTTAAGGGTTCACCACCCTAATTATCCTATAAAGTCTAGAAGATTAGATAATTCCGAAGAGTTTATATCGAAGATTTTTGATAAAATATTGCATGTCTTTTGAGTTTATAATTGGACATCAAATTCTATGTTCACCACAAAACAGTCTTGTAGAGTGATCATAAAATGTAATTTAAATGATCGTCCGAACCTTGGTGAACGCACCAAGCTTTCGATTTCTACCTAGGGCTATACAATCTTGTACGCAGCTATGATGGTCCGCCTTGAGGCCCATTGCCACCTAACCTATTTGATGTTATAATTGGTTATAGGGTACAAACATGATGATTCGTACTTACGCATTTGGGTGTGCATTTCATGTGCCAAGTTGTACCGTCGCAATGTACCAATATGGGTCCTCACAGAAGGTTATGAATCTTTGTCATTCATGATTCTCCTTTGCACTAGCTTCCTTAGAGCCTTTGTATGCGATCTCTTTACCGCTCATTTGTAGAATGTCACTTCAACGAGACAGTCTTCCCGCCGTTAAGAAGAGATAAGAACGTCAACATTCTTGTACAACGATGCAAATTTTCAAGGACGTTGCCTATTATGTTTCATCTCGATCCATGTACCGCATAAGTGTGATAAGCAAGTGCGATGTATTCTAGCTTTCAAAATGTTGCTCAAGACACATTCCTCTAATTTAGATAAATTGACGAGATTATACACCAGTTGTAAACATGTCTGCAAGGATAAACATACTTAACTAACGTTGAGTCAACATCCCTGAAGGGGGTGCCACTTCTAAAGGACGGTTTGATCATTCATCTTGGACGACACAATACCCTGGCGGATAGCCAATCAATCTATCTCGACCTGAAGCACGACAGATCAATCAGTTCGTAGGATTCACTTCCCAAGAAGAGGAAGGTTACGATACACAATGAATCCATACTCGATCGCCATCTCAATCATTTACATATCATAAGATTAATCCGGATTACTCCCGAGACTTGAAGTTCTTGGTCTAGTATACTAGTTTGGATAGGATAATGGAATTGGAATGAGATTATCATCGATGATCTTTTCACTTATATGGTAGCTACCGACATAAATGAAAAGCGATGATATTGAACCGTGTTTTGTTGATTAGTGACAACGTAGAACTGATTGGACAACTGAAATTATAATCTAGATTAAATTCCTTACCAAATTATGTTTGGACTTGTGGTCCCTACACTACCCAAGGTAACCCTGTTGTGTTACATGTGGGAAATGAAGCGTAATGAGATGAATGAAATAGTGTGATATGATGCACGTCTTACGGTGTAAGGTTTCTCTCAAATGCTCTGTGATTGACTGCAACATTATGAAATGTGGTTATTGTTTCTCCATAGGTATAGTGATACAGAGATTTACATGTAAGTGCCTTAAAGAATTACATGGACTGGTTTAAATAGTTCCAAACAAAGAAACACCATCTCAACTCGTTTGAGGTGTTCACTAACAAATTAAAGCAATTCGACGGATCTGGTATACTCGTCTAAGTGATTATTTGATCAGTTAGGGATATGAATTAAGCCTTTGCATGTTAAACTATGAAGTCTTATTCCAAATTGCTAGAGTTACAATTTATGTCCATGACATGAATCTCACTAAGACTCTAGAAGAGCTTGAGAAAATTGTCTCGCACCTGGAGATGGAATTTGAGATGATGGATCTTAGGAAAACTCGTTTATGCCTTGACCTGAAGTTAAAGCGTTGTTCTGATAGTACTTTAGTAAACTAGTCAAACTACACACCGAAGGTGTTACCTTTAAGTATACCTATGATATTCCATACACCATATGCAAATGAGACCTTTGAAGAGGTTATGGAATCCGAAGTTCCATATTTGAGTTCAATTTTGCGCTTTGTTGTACTTAACTTATTACATAGGACATCTCCTTTGCTATTGATTTATTGGTAAAGATGCAGCACCGCGCCTACACGCAACCACTAAATTGGTATTACAGACGTTTTTCCACTACCATGAAGGTACTATGGATTTGGGCTAATCCTAATGCATCCTGAACAAATCTGACCCCAATGATCGGAATGATGCTTGCCTTGTTTATTATGTTGACGCTGGTTACTTATCAAACCCGCACAAGGTATATCCCCGAATGGTCATGTCTTTACCATTAGGGATATCACAATATCTTAGATGTCCACAATATGACATTAGTTGCGAAATTTTTTACTCGTTCCAAGACTCACCTTAATTCACTATGCCATATGTGAGACATGGTTGAGAGCTTTTATTATGCATATTCGAAGTACTTGCTGTTTTCATCCATTGTTGAGTCCCGACAATGATCCATAAAGACTATGCCATATGTATCAACTCGACCAAGACATGATACATCAACAAAGCCAACACCAAGACATATTACGTCTACATCACATCAGCAAAGCATCAGGAGATTGAAGTCATGCAAGCCGATCCCAGACAACCTTGCAGACCTTTACATGACATCATTGCCAAAGTCAACATTCCAGAAGCTTATCTGAGGAATTGGTATGCTAACTATTCATATGCAATGCTTGTAGTTCTCATTTAGAAGTTTTGTCAAACTCAGGGGGAGTATCCAAAAGTATACTCACTTGATCTTAATGTACTTTTTCCCCTACGATTAGGAGCATTTTTCCCACAGGATTTTTGCTATCTAACTAGGTTTTGACGAGGCACCCATCCTAGGCTGGTCATACCCTTGTAAGCTCTTCTATTTGTGTCCCGAAGACGTATAGTTTTGACTTAATGAAACTTCTCACTTTTCTCCTTAGCCTATGGGTTTTTCTCCCACCTTGGGTTTTACCATGGCTAGGTTTTGTGATTTTTAGCTTTTATGCATTCTTCGATTACTTTGAGACTCACATTCGCTCATTGTGCCAATGACTTCATCAACTGTACTTACTTCATCGCTGAAGACCTGATGTCATTTGTTTGAATATTTACACACTCAAGGGGGGGGGTGTTGCAATCCTATTAGATTAGGAATGTGATTGTGTAAATCCTAACATATCTAGGATATCCTTATAGGATTCTACCATATCTTTTAGACTAGATATTATCCTATTAGAGTTGTAATCCTATTGGGATAAGGAATTTACCTTCTCTACTACTATAAATAAAGACACGATGGGGTGGAATAACACACCTCACAATTACACATCTCTCTCTAATGTGCCACACCCCTCTCTAATGTGCCACACCTTCTTGATGTCCTCTATAATTGTTCAGTAAATTATGCTTATAACAAATAAGACTTTTTTTTTTCTTCTTATAAATAAAATCATAACTTAGAAATTGAAAAACAAAAAAAACCCTCTTATGCGGCATAAAGTAGTAAACTTGTATGTCCTATATAATTGTTCAGTAAATTATGCTTATAACAAATAAGACTTTTTATTTCTTCTTATAAATAAAATCATAACTTAGAAATTGAAAAAAAAAATCCCTCTTATGCAGCATAAAGCAGTAAACTTGATAGTCATGCATGAGTTATTAACAATTTTGTAACCGCGCAAGTGGTAGATTGATCTGGTGCATGGTTTGGGTCTTCTTTTCCAACTCATTGTATATCGAGTCCAAACGCTCTCACCTCCACTTAGTGTAGATTAGTGTAGAATATTGTTTGTAATTAAAAAATAATTTTGTAACTACTTGTAACTTTAGAGTTATTTGTCAAATTTTAAAAAATATAAACACAGTTTAATTATATTTCTCTTCAGTTGTTTGTAAGAAGTCTCATGTTCGAGTTACGTGGATGACAACTACGTATAATATTTGTCGTAAGTTCGATACCTAGTTATGGCTAGCACATTGTGTGCTTCGCTCAATCGCCTCTCCTTGGAGTAGATATATATCATATCTCCTTAGAGTAGAATATATCATCTCTCCTTAGAATAGAATATAATGGATATCACTTACAACTCACATGGGAGAATGCACATATCACACGCCTTGCGAATAGCGTATCTTCACTGTAAAAATTTTATAATAAAACCTTTCAATTTGGTAATCTTCATTTAAAGATTGGTAAGAATATGATCATGAATATGAGTCTTAGAAGCCCATTATTTTTGTCCCAAGTTTAAATAGAAAAGTCTTATTGTGAGAGGATTGCTAATTCATGTTGTACGAGGATTGAATAAGTCAAAGAAATAGAGAGTCTCACTTTAATAGACAAAATATAATTGACCACGGTAATAGAACTTTGGAGAGCCTCTCGCTGTCATATCCTGTTACAGTACTGGTCTCAATCATGGTGCCAATTTGGTTGCCTTTGACAAGCTGGTTTTAGTCTACGTACACAAGGATGGAAAGAAGTCTCGGACAAACATATGGCTGGAAAGAAGCTCCTGACGTCTCCAACCAAAGTTTGTCCAGTTTCATTCAGACAAATGCGTAGCCTTGTACGATACGTCTGTTAGTAGAATTTTAGGGAAATGCATGCTACGCAGAATGATGACCGTGGAAAGCACAACGATTTAGAATTTTAGGCCATTTGACCATATATGAAATAGGCTTCTATTAACTACGACCTAATGATTGCCTTGTCTTGTTTGTGGGCTGCCTAGAAGCCATACATGATATATAATACCAAAAATTATATAAGCAATATAAAAAAATGAACGAATCTATGACACTACTTTCTTTACATAACGTTTGACACAAGTTTTTATGGAGCTTAATTCGTAATGGATCATATCTACTAAAAATTATCCAAATCTAAAACCATGTAACCATTAAGCTACATGAAACAAATTTCCGGACGTCCATAGAAAGATTATTGCCAATTGCAATGATTGAGGTTTTAGAGTTTATGAATGATATTCTAAAAGATACAATGTTCGGATCATTAAAATACATTACGAAGTGAGCCGTACAAAAAGTGTGTCAAAAATTATGTAAAAAAATAGTGTCACTGATCTGCCTCTTATAAAAAAAATGTACATAATTCAGTATAAGAAGCAACTAAAAGTGAGAATAATTAAACCAAGAAAAAAGGAACCATACGGTTGACCACAAAAATTCTAACTATACTTACATTATAGTCATTCATCTTCGGAATAGAAAACGTTGTAAACTTGTGCATAGCCATATTGGTTGGAATGACTTGCTCTTTTTTATGCATGTAAGTTTAAATCTCTCTACTCACAATTTAGATTAAAATAAAGTATCTCTAGTATTTACAAAATGTTTCCTACTTAAATAATAAGTAATTAAATGTGCCTCAGTATGACGTTTCACTCGAATCACTAAAATAGTCATCAAGAGAAACACAAGTTTTAACCTTATACATTGTTATTTTTTGTAGCATCCGTAGTAACGTATCATTAGCAGCGACGTGCCCAACTGGTTATGCAATTTTCAGACTACTTACATATTACATTACATACGACCTTCTTGGAGTTATCCACAATGACCTTACATATGTCTTCCTCCGTCTAATGTTGGAGTAATGTTAGAAAATATGAAAATAACAACATAAATTCTAGTCATTAAGAATAATCATAAAAATCACAAACCAAAATACTACAACAATAAGTGTGTATGCAATCAAAGTAAGCAACAGAGAAAGTAAGAAGTGTAACAAACAAACCTGGAGATTGAGGTTTGTTTAAATGTAGTTTGGTAGGCGTCCATTCCCAGGATTTAACAATCTATAATCCAAAGTTGAAGCACTGCAATATTCCGACTCTGACGAACTTTATATATTCTGTATTCTCAAGACACGATTCAAAATTTGACAAACAAAGAATAAAAGACATTCGAGAAAACTCTTCTCGTTTACTTTTAGATGGGTGGGATGCTTGAGTTTATATAGAACTCAAACCACTCCTTTTGAAACACTGTGATTGTTGCTTAAAGTTCCAATGAATAGATGCAACTCATGAATTTAAATTTAACTAAAACACTTGACTCTTATCTTTCATTCACACAAACATTAAATATTATGATACTATAAACATACAATTTCCAATATCTAATTATGTATGATCATATTTATACGAAGGTATAAGGTTTGCACGCGTGCTTGGAAGAGACTCTAAGAAAACACCAAACATACCCAAACAACATATTTCCTGATCTCCAACCCTCACCCCTAACTCATTTTGGAAGAGACTCTAAGAAAAGACTTAGAGTACTTGGATCTAATGGAGAACATGACACATGACCGAGCACAATGGCGTTCTAAGATTCATATAGCCGACCCCACTCAGTGACTTGGATTTTTCAAGTCTCCAACCGAGAAGTTTTCCTCACTCGGGAAATTAAGGGAATACTACCTCAACCTACATGCTCCACTCACAAAGCTTCAACATACAAGCTTTAACAAAAGAAAAATTCAAAGAACTTAGTGAAGAAGGCTTTGGTGTATTTAACACAATACGTTGAAATGAAGCAAAGCTTATTTATTGATATCTCCGATAAGTTACAAATATGTACATATACATGAGTCAAAATAAATAAACAAGAGGGAGCCTTCACAAAGGTTGCTTAGGAGAAGTCTCAGCAGTCGGTAGAGCCCCAGAAAGAGAAGGCCCCGGAGGGGGATCATTCGGAGCCTCAGTACTAGACAGAACCCTAGAAGGAGGAGGCATCAGAGGTTGATCATTTGGAGCTTCATTACGCGGTACAACCCCAGAAGACGAATGCAATAAATGCCTTTGGAACAAACCCACAAACCTCTGATGATCAAGTAAAATCTGACCATCAGATTCCTTCATCTGGTCAAGCTTCCTCTTCGTGTTTGTAGCATAGTCATGTGCGAGCCGGTGCAACTGTTTATTCTCATGTTTGAGCCCTCTAATCTCCTGTTTGAGACTCATCACTTCAGCCGCCAATGATTCAACTTGGCGGGTTCGAGCAAATAGGCGTTGGGCCATATTAGACACAAAACCTGCACACTGAACACTGAGAGCCAGAGAATTCTTAACAGCCAACTCATCAGACTGTTTGGAAAGTAGTCTGTTATCTTTGGGAGTGAGAATGTTCCTAGCCACCACCGCAGCGATCATATCATTCTTCATCACGGAATCCCCAACGATAAGAGGACCAGTAGGGGATAATAAGGATGGACGCCATATGTTGTCTGGAGAAGGTGTGACTGCCTCTTTAACAAGGTTCAAGTCAAAACGACGGTCGGAGGGGCGAGACATTTTCAAAGGTGTTGAAAAGAGAAGAGGTCGGACAAATCAAGATCTTAGAAATGCAAGAAGGGAGCTTCTACTGGTGGAGATTCAAGTGTGCTTTGGAATTTAATTCCAGCTTCTATAAAAATCTGCACTCGACGGAGCTTCAAAAATCGAAGAGGCATTTGCTTTCTCAAAAGCTAGGCTGCTTAGAGACCACGAGGGCCGATCTCAGAAATCAAAGACGCGTTTGCTTTCTTAAAAGCTGGGCTGCTCAAAGACCACGAATGCCGATCTCAGAAATCGAAGAGGCGCTTGCTTTCTCAAAAGCTGGGCTGCTCAGAGACCACGAGGGCCGATCTCAGAAATCGAAGAGGCACCTGCTTTTTCAGCCTTGTCAGCACCTGTCACATGCACACTCAGCTTTGCGGAAATTACAGGCATTCTGTCGAAGATTTCTGGTGAAGTAGAAAGCACGTGAATCTTACTGTTCAATCATCCATTTTCCACATGCAACATCAGCTCATGGGTACTACAGATAACTTTACCAAAGATCTCTGACAAAGTTTAAACACATGAAGCTTGTAGTTTCCACTACATCGCTATGACCAAGAAGGGTAAAAGAATAGCAAAGAAACAGCACTAACAAAGTTTAGACACATAAATTTTGAAGGTCTAGCTACCATATTATTACCCATAAGGGTAAAGGAACAGCACCACTGCTGGATAATTGGAAAGTCCGTGTGTGTCAACCTCTGTGCTCCGTGGCAAGGTAGACTAGCAAACATGCACAACCTGTACTCACATTCGAGAAAACACTCCCAACAAAATTGCTTGCTCCAAAATCGAAGAGGCACCGTCTTCCAAATCTCGAGAGCCAGACTCCCAACATGATTACTTTCTCAAAAATCGAAGAGACACCGCTATCCGAATCTCGAGAGCCAGACTCCCAACATGATTGCTTTCTCAAAAACCGAAGAGGCACCGTTATCTGAATCTCAAGAGCCAGATCCTCGACAGGATTGCTTGTTCAAAAACCGAAGAGGCACCGCTTTCTTAACTTCAAGAGCCAGATCTCCTTGAATAAAGCTTGTCTGTAATCTTCACACGCAACATCAGTTTTCCAGATACCATAGACCAATTTTTCAAAGTGCTCTAACAGAGTTAAAACACGTGATGCTGGCAGCTCCCACCACTGTGCTATGACCAAGCAGGGTAAAGGAATAACATTACTACTTGTTAGGGAGACTCCTATATATGTCGACCTCCATCCTCAACGGACAGGCAGACTTGCAAAAATGCTCAACCCTTCCTCATATCTGAGAGGGCACTCCCAACGAAGCCTCTCGAAATACTCAGCTTTCTTTCCCCCCGATAATACCTCTGCAAACAAGTTACACCAGAGCAAGAATATCTCATATCATCAGGGTTAAAAGCAAGAGTATCCCATATCATGTTTTTTCCCTATCTTTTCCTTTGGCTTTGTTCTTACCTGCAAGACAAGGAGAAAGAGAGCAATCAGTCAGCACTTGGAATGAAGCTTCCAGCCAGAAACTGACTGCTTGGAACCCCTTACCTGATTACTTACCTGGCATTGCTCTCGAGTACGCATCTTCAACATCTTATGCTTCCAGAGAAGATACCACATCTGCCTGAGGAACAGATAAGGTAAGTGAGAAGGATACAAGGAAGCATGTGGAGACAAGCGTAACAGAACACGTGCCGATACATCCACTACTTTGTCAACTGCAAAAGTATCCCATATCAGCAGGGTCGAACGTACTTTAGATTTGATGGACTTGTTTTGATCCTTAAATTCTTCAGTCGGCCTTATACTCTGGAGGAAACCAGAAAACCCTCCAGCCCAGTTCAAGAATAAGCCTGTGGAAAGTTACTTCTTCAAAAGCAAAAGTATCTCATATCATCTATTCTCATTTTTCTTCTCTTTATCCTTCATGTTGCCTGCAAGATAGGGAGAATGAGAACAATCAGCCGGAACTCGAAATCAAACTTCTGATCTGGGACTGATTGCTTGGAGCTCTGATTGCTTACCTTGTCTGTCACATCTTTTAGCAGATCCCCTAGCTCGGCGACTTGGGGGACTCCTACTACATGGTTTGTATCGCGCTTGACCAAGCCTAAAACTACAAGTAAGCTTCAAGTGAAATTGGTACATTACCTTGTGCATCCCCACCAGTTAAAGATACCACCCCTGGATGGAGAAAGAGTACGTTCAAAGAAGATGCCACATCTACCTATGAGACAGATAAGGCAAGTGAAGACGATACCACATTTCGGTACTTAGAAGTTTTGTGATTACGAGATCATTCTCCTACAATATTTCCTAATGTCATTTGTACTAAATGATTCACTTGTACTCATTAAAGGAGAGCTTGAACCTATGTACTTGTGTAAACCCTTCACATTTAATGAGAACTTCTCTACTCCGTGGACGTAGCCAATCTGGGTGAACCACGTACATCTTGTGTTTGCTTCCCTGTCTCTATCCATTTACATACTTATCCACACTAATGACCGGAGCAATCTAGCGAAGATCACAAACTTAATTTTTTCTGTTGTCCCAAAGTCCTCACTAATTTTGTGCATCAACAATCCTTAAGTCCTTACCTTTTTGCGTTGGTAATGGATGAGTTAACAGGACATATTCAAGATGATATTCCTTGGTGTATGATTTTCGCAAATGATATAGTGTTGGTAGATGAAACTCAGGAAGAGGTAAATGCGAAGCTTAACCTCTGGAGAGAAGTGTTGGAATCTAAAGGTCTTCGCCTAAGCCGATCAAAGACAGAATATATGGAGTGCAAGTTCTGTGCAAATGGAGGCCAAAATGAGTTAGGGGTGAGGATTGGAGATCAGGAAATACCAAAGAGCGACCGTTTTCGCTACCTAGGATCTATCTTGCAAAAGAACGGAGAATTAGATGGAGATCTCAACCATAGAATACAAGCTGGATGGATGAAGTGGAAGAGTGCATCCGACATGTTGTGTGACCGTCGTAGGCCACTGAAGCTCAATGAAAAATTTTATAGGATGGCAATAAGGTCGGCCATGCTGTATGGCACAGAATGTTGGGCGGTGAAGCATTAACACGTACACAAAATGGGTGTAGCGGAGATGAGGATCCTTCGTTGAATGTGTGGGCACACGAGAAAGGATAAGATTAGGAATGAGGATATCCGAGGTAAAGTAGGAGTAGCCAAAATTGAAGGAAAGATGAGAAAAAATCGGTTACGGTGGTTTGGACATGTGCAAAGAAGGCCTATTGACGCTCCGGTTCGAAGATGTGACTACGGAACAGAGGTTCAAGGCCGAAGGGGTAGAGGAAGACCTAGGAAAACTTTGGAAGAGACCCTAAGAAAAGACTTAGAGTACTTGGATCTAAAGGAGGACATGACACAAAACCGAGCGCAATGGCGTTCTAGGATTCATATAGCCGACCCCACTTAGTGGGAAAATGCTTTGTTGTTGTTGTTGTTGTTGTTTCTTTTTTCTATTAGCTAGCTAGAGATAAGGATGAAAATATGGAAGAATGATGGATGAACAATGTGGAGTAAAAAATAATACTAAAATTTTGAAGTTGAAGCCTGAAAATTTACTCATAAGTGACGAAGATGCTCTTATTAAATTGGAGGCCTCACAAAGATTCCTTGAGGACTTGAGTAGTCGACTACAATCTCATCAAGCTCTCTTGCCTATTGGAAGAAAAGTCAAAGGCATTAAACATATAATTACAAAATCCTATCTTTAATACATTCATGATTGAAGATGAACTCGAACAAGTAAGGAATCTTCATCGCAGTCAATCAAGGATACTTTTACCATCATCCCCGAAATATAATCTCATAATTAATATCTTTTGGAATATTCCTTCCTCATCATCCTCCGGATGGCACACCTTAGCCAATGGGAAACGTGTAAGGCAAAACCCTAACCTTATGACTGGTCACCTTCCTATAAATTAAACCTTATCTCCACCAATTCTTGGTAAGCTTTTGCCATGCAATTAAACCCTAAATAGACACTCTTTTCAAAGAAACTGACTTAGGCATCGGAGGTTCATTAGCCCCCCTCCCCCCGACCTTATGGGCGCGTGAGGCATTGCCTTTTATCACAACTATTTATTTGTTTTGTAGGTACAAGTTCGTCAAAACTGGAGACGACAAATTGTTGATACCACAAAATGGTGCTTTCATTTAGAGCCTGATTTAACACTACAAAAAAGGCTCTCGCATTCACTTTTTGAATTTTATGTAACATAAAATTTCTCGCACCTCGACCCTGCTCGAGCTGCGGTGATGCCCACTATCAGGCAACTTATGTTGTCGTGTCACCTATTTTGGCTCCAGCCTACCAGTCATCTACTGTAGGGATGAGAAAATGAGGCCTGGACCAACGAGTAGGGGTGGGTCCAATTTTTAAAAAAAATCTGAAACGGTGAGGGGCGAGACGGGGCGGATCCTAATTGCTGAGGAAACAGGTCCCCGACCTGGACAGTTTCCACCGTCCAAAAATCTGTGATTTAACATGGTCCGTTAATTAAATCTCTGCATTAAAACATATAACAGCGTTTGTCTCTCAGACCTTGATCGCACTCAGACTTTCCTACTCCTTGAATCTCCTCTCCTATCTCGTCTCAGACCTTGATAAGGCGCCCATCTTAGTCCATCGACTCTCATCACTTTCTCGTTCTCCCTCCCACCCCTACTCGACTCGACTCCCTGAGACTCATAGTGACTGAGTCGACCTCGTTTGTGTCGACATCACAACAACTAGCCACCATCACCATCGTGGCATCGTCTTCTGAATCTCCTCTGGTCTTCCCAATCGCAAGTTCCGGCCACCACCACACCATCCTCGTCGTTGAGAACACCATCATCATCCTGCAAATCCCTAGGTAATTTAGGTAATTTATGAATTAGGCTATCTAATTTAGGAATTTAGGATTTTTTGCATAAGCTTTTCAATTGATTTAGTAATTACGTGGGTTTCTGATTTGGGAAATTAATTTTTTTTGGGCTGTGATTGCATAAGCTTTTCGATTCATTATATGGACTAATGTGATTTGATTACTTGTTGAAACTTTTAGATTGGTTATGAATTTTATGGATCTGCTTATAGATTGTAGATTTTAAGTTGTTTTGTATTTAACTTTGTAACAATTTTTTGAAGATATTGATTTTTGAACTAAAATTGGTAATTGAAGCTACAATCTTGATGCTTTTAAGTCAAAGCAATAGTGAAGATTATTTGATATCCATTATTAGTTTCGATTTTCAATGCCGAATCGGAACTGACTAGATTATTGAGCAAAGCCAATAATGAAAAGTTTGTTGGCTTTCTTTATGTTTATGAAATTTATTATACTAATCATGTATTATATTTCATGCAATTACTGATTATGTCATGCTTCTAATCTCTCATTTATGATGATCTGATATGTTTCTTCCTCAATTGTAGTTAGCGAGAGGTCACAAGGAAGGGTGTCGTCTTTCTACCATAAATCACTAGAATATTGGAAGTCATTTCGAATGTTAATTTGGATGTTATTATGGATTTCATTTTATGTTATTTTGGATGTTAATTTGAACTTTGGACTTTGGATGTCTCTGTTGCTATTTTTTGTTGTTTTGGATGTTATTACGGAGCTTATATTTTATTTTGATGTTCAGACCTTGAACTTTCGATGTTATTTAAAATTTTGGATCTTATAATCTATAGGCTCTGTACTTGGTTTAATTTTGGATCTTGGAAATTTGGATTTTTTATGTTATTTGGAATTTGGGATCTAGGAATTTCGAAGATGGAAAAAAAAAAAATTGCATGATGCAGTAGAGTATGTAGTCTGTTCTAATACCCGGCTCGGGTTAGGTCTGGTTCCAGATTCAAAAATTTTATTACCTGACCTAGCCCGCCCCGTTGTAATTTAAAGACGGTCTGGTCCGGTCCCTTCAAATTTGGACCTTGCCCGGCTCGTGCCCACCCTACCTTGCTGCCTTGCTGCAGTAATAAGAAGAAGGAAATTATTTTCAACTCTTCACAAGGCAAGCAAAGAAGAAAATTGATGAAAGAGGAACAATATCCTCTGATTTTCTCTTTTGCTTGTTTAGAAGGAAATTGCTCTCTAGGTTTATTTAGTCCCCTACTTAAGGTAGGATTAAATGAATTCTACGGGCAGTTGGATTCCATCTCCCAAAAGACATTTATTACAAGTTTGAGCTCAAAATCCAATACAGTCAAAGAACCCATTTTTGGCAGACCTACTCAACTTGGATTTCTACACTTCCCGCACCTTCTATGTACAACACAACAAGTGCGGGACATTTGTAGATCCAAAAATCGACGCGTAGAATTTTACAAGTGACGAAGATGTCCTCATTACACTTCTCGCAGTTCAACATCCCTGACGACATGAGCAACAACTACAACCTCATCATGCTCTCCTGCCCATGGCAAGGAGAAATGTCAAAAGCATTAAAGATAGAATTACCTACTAAGTCATATCTTTAATATATTCCTGATTGAAGATTAAATCGAACAAGTAAGGAATCCTCATCATAATTAATCAAGGATACTTTCATCATTATCCAAAGATATTATCTCCTAATTAATATTTTTGGGATTATTCTTTCCACATCCATCCACCTTAGCCAATGGAAAGTTGCCATGTGTAGGGCAAAACCCTAACCTTATGGCCGGCCACTTCCCTGTAAATACTCCATCTCCACCAATTTCTAGTAAGCTCTGGTTACACAATTAAGCCCTAAGCACTCACTCTTTTTTGAGAGAATCTGACTTAGACATCGTAGATCCATTGACTAAACCCTTCCTCCCATCTCGTGGGCATGTGAGGCTTTGGCCTTGATTAAAGGCGTTTATTTGTTTTGTAGGTATAAGTTTGTCAAAACTAAAGACGACGGAAAATATAAAATGAAAGAAATTTGTATGAAAATATAAAATGCTACGTAAAATAATATTATAATTAACCATTTTTATTTGTTTCGGGTCAAGGGTGTTTTAATGAAACACTCCCGGTATTGTTCACTTTTAACGAAAAACCACATTTTTACATTTTTCTAGTACCATTCACTACACCTTTATTAACGTGCTTATTTTCTATCGGTGACACATCATTTGTTTTGCAAATTTGGTTTATAATTTTGGTTCCCTAGTATTTTCCTTTAAACTATATATAACAGATATATTACATATAGGCTAAATTGTAACAAAGGTCCCTAATCTATACCACGAGTTTGATTTTTGTCCCTTAGCTCTAGTGATAGTTTCTTTCATCCTCGAGTTATGTCATTTTTGCACTAGTAGTCTTTTTCGTTAACTCGGTCAACTTTCCTATTAAGTTAAATGATAAAATAGAATTTCATAAAAAAAATAAAGATTTTAAAGAGGAGGACAAGGATTGGAGAGATTTTTCGATGCGCCAAGAACATGGCCTCATACGCCAAATGTGTAATACAAGTGGTTGAATACTTAAATACAAATTCTAACCATTTCTATTATAACACTTGATGTATCAGCCCGTGTTCCCAGGACACTGAAAATTTTCTTTAAAGATTGAGGAAGAATTCCTCCTTAACATAC
Source organism: Malus sylvestris (assembly GCF_916048215.2). Taxonomy (NCBI): domain Eukaryota; kingdom Viridiplantae; phylum Streptophyta; class Magnoliopsida; order Rosales; family Rosaceae; genus Malus; species Malus sylvestris. Next base: position 11,531,159 of record NC_062270.1, on the reverse strand, counting down.
CTCATGACTTATTCACAGAACTTCGTGCTTATAATCGGAACTCCTTTGACTAAATGATCTTAGTTTTAATTGGTTTTTTTTTTTGCAAAGATGATCTTTACATAGTGATTTATAATATGGACAGTTTTGATCTTAAGTATGGAATTCTTTGAGTAGGTCATAAAGTATTTTGAGGAGGAAATCTTCCTTAACCTTAAGGAGCCAAACTCTTCACTTTTTAAAAATAATTATACTTGTTTATGTATGAAAAGACCACTATACTCTTAAATTTAACAGAAAAGAAAACAGATTTGACTGAATGACTATTTATGCAACGCAGAGTTAAGTTGGAGGATAGAATAAACTAATATAAGAATTTAAGGACAAAAACTAAACATGACGCAAAATTCAGAAACCTTTGGTACCAAACACCCTTACAAAGTATAAAATCATAGTAGGGTTATTATTTCGTATCCCAACTCAATTACATGTAGGACTTAATCGCAATATCTTATAAGTCATAAATGAGAACAAGTACACCTCAAAGCATCTAGAATGAAATGTTCCCCAGTCCAGAGGGCATCCCCCTTACCCACCGTAGCACATCGGTGGTTCAACTGGACCACCATACAAGCCACATCCGAACAACATTTCACGCGTTTACTTCTCTTTTGTTTCTTTCTTTTTCTACAGCACAAAGCACGGTTTCAGTTGACCTCCATTTAACCCATCAAATCTTAGTTGTTAGATTTATAGCATCTTGCTTTTTCAAACAAAGGTTATATTTCTCTTGGTCTTTGTCAGTTAACTGGTTTCCATGCATCTTTCCATGTGGTGGAGTAGTTTCTAGATGTATTGGGAACCAAGTCGGATCATAAGGGTCGAACTCTTTCTATGAACGAAGAAAGTGCTCCACTACTAAAGTTACGTATAATACAAGTCCGACGAAAATCTTATCAGTTGATGAAGCTATGAATTATAAGACCCCTTTTTGTGTTTTCTGGCATATCAAATCAGGAAAAACAAAAACAACAACAAAAATGTCTACTTACTTGATTTCTTCAAAATTTGTACCACCCCATCTCACAAGGCATTGTCTCAATATATAATTAAACCAGTGGACCAAGAAATTAAGTACGTCTTCACCGATAGAAGATGCGGTTTAAAATAAAAATCCTTTTAAGTGTGGCAGCTCGCTAAAACATGCACTATGAGTTCCTCTATGAGATTTTGCGTCAATTTGATTACTTGTGAGGACATAGAATGCACAATTGGTCCATGTCGTCCTAATTTAAATTTGATCTCTAAACTTTCCCTTGGTCCATATTTAGTTTAACATGATTTTTTACGGAGGTTAATGGCAAGAACATCAGATGACATTTAGCAACCATTTATAAATTATAGTGAAAATTTAAGGACCAAATCTAAATATTTTAGTCTTTGTGAAAAAGGCTCATCTATATCTATATAGAAGATATAGATATAGACAATATCTATATCTTCTATATATAAAGGAACAAGTCAAAAATGGTGAAACATTCATAATCCCAAAATTGCCCTCTCCCATTAAATTTTCAAATAAAATATTAAGGGAGAAGGCAAAAATAGTGAAACATTCATAATCCCAAAAATTGCCCTCTCCCATTAAATTTTCAAATAAAATAAGAAAATCACAAAAAAAAAAAAAAAAAACTCACAGAGTGGTTAGTAACTAACTTTTATTTTTTTGAGATATATTATGATTTTATTTTTTCTATTTTGTGTTTTTTCAAATAAAAAAATATAAAGAGTCAGTAAGATAGAAAATTGATGTGTTTAAGGTCATCTCTAACCGACCAGGCCAAAAGGCCATAGGCCATGTTTTGGTCCGAAATGAGAAAAAAATCATCTCCAATGGAGGGCTGGGCCAAAGGAGAAAGGGATCCACTGGGCCAAAGAGGAGCTTGATGGTCATTAGGCTGGACAAAACCAGCTAGCTAGCCAACCATCCTGTGTTTTGAGGGGCTCAATCTGTCACAACCCACTTGCTAGCTAGCTTTAGCTAACTGTTAGATTTTGATTTTTTTAGGACGAAATTTAAAAAACAAAAAATAAAAAATCTAATTTTTTTTCCCCATAAATACCTAAGTTATTTCTACACAATTTCTCACATTATTTTTCGCCCTTCTATACTATCTTATCTCATTTTATTTCAATTCTTCACACTCTTTAACCTCCTAATGTGTTGTAATCTTTAATATATGAGTTGTTGTAGTTTTAATATTTAAGTTATAGTTTTAATATTTAAGATGTTGTATTTCAATTAAGTTGTAATTCAATTAAATTGTGATCTTTGAATTAATGTCTAAGTTGTTAACATGCAAGTAAAATTAAAATATTTAATAACATGAAACTTAAACAACATTGAGCGACATGTGTCACTCGAAATCATATCCGAAAAATTATTGAGATTATATAAAGATAAGAAATCCAGAGGCTTATTCATTTAGCGACAAAATATGTGCGGAAACCTTATTTTAGCCCTTTCGGTTGTAATAACTAAAATGTAATACAAGATTATAGGTGATAATTATTGAATGGTTAGAGTATGATAAGGAGGTATAAGTGAGATGTAGAGGATTGTCACCTAGACTAGTTAGTTAGAATTGTTGGGATATAACTAATGTAATCCATTACAATTGATTCATTCAATACAACTACTGTTTCTTCTTCCGCTCGCTTTCTCTCTAGCTCTTCATACTTTCGTGCTTCCTTCATCTCTATAATTTCCTCATATCTCCATGGTTTCTTCATACAAGAGCTTTTGTTATCATGGTATCAGAGCTAGCGACCTTCTGTGAGCTTGTTGGGTTCGTTGTTCGGCTATGATGGTGTTGGTGATTGGTGTTCTTTTTGGCGACTTGGAATTTTTATGTGATAATTTCTGCAATTGAAAGGCAATCTCGTTGATTTCAGGGACTGGGTTAATCATATTAGCGTTGATTTCAGTGACTGAGTTGTTCATATCGGCAGAAATTTTTCAGGTTCTATGCTTGATGTTCTGCAATTTATTGTATATTTCTTGAAAATTTGTTGGGAAAATCTTTTGATGCAATTAAGTAGTTTGTATTCCGATATCTTGGTGTGTAGTTTGGTAGATTTGTGTATGAATTTGTGAAGGCCAATGCTAGTATTTGTAGGTTAAATAAATAGATTTGCACTGAGTATCTTGAGAAGGCCAATGTCATTTACTCTGAGCCAAAGGAGATTCACAAAAGGCCAATGCCAGTTACTCAAACATAGTTATATTTGTTGAAGTATCAGTTAGAAATTGTTTTCTTTCTTGAAGATTGTTCAAAGACTATTTCTTGAAGTTTATCAGATATGACTTCTTCATCTGTGAAAATTAAGGGTCTATTAGGAATGTTGACTATTAAGTTGAGTGATCACAATTACACTAAGTTGTCCTTTCAGTTCAAATTGGTGTTTAAAGGGTACAAACTGTTTGATCATTTTGATGGATCTGCAATTTGTCCATCCAAATTTATGGGAGTGTTAAAACTGGAGTTACTAAAGAAGTGACAACTGCTTTTCAAGAATGGGAGACTACATATTTGGCTTTGTTAAGCTTGTTAATAACTGCTCTATCAGATGATGATATTGAGTATGTAATTGGATGTAAGACTGTTGCTGAGGCATGGGCTAATCTTAAAGACAAATATGCATTGGTGTCTAACACTGGTATTAATCATTTGAAGATTGAGTTACACACAGTATAAAAGGGTGGTGATTCAATGGATAAATAATTACAGAAATAACAGTGGCTGAAATGGTAATACTGAGTCAAGAATCACACTGCATCCTGAGTGTCAAATTTGTCTAAGAAGGGGAAGGGGGCATACTGCACCTACTTGTTTTTACAGAAACTCTCAGAGTAATTCACCACATTTCATGACAGAATGCCATATTTATGGGAAAAGGGGCCACATTGCCCTTGAGTGCTATCACATGAGTAACTATTCATATCAACCATCTGGACCACTTGCTTCTCTTGCATCTGTGAATCAAGGTCAACCTTAAGTGATTCCACATCAACAAAATTATGTTGCTTATTACTCTTATCAAGCTCTAGTACCTACATCGTATGTAATTCAACAACATATGTTAGATTTGTCTTATCAAATGCAACCTCTAATGCAAGGTATGTCTGCACAAGCTTCACCATCATACTCTAATACTGCAACTTGGATCATGGACACAGGGGCTTCCCATTATATAACCTCGGATCTTGCCAGTCTCAATCAAGTTTCTCCATTTGAAGGATCACAGCAAATTAAGATTAGAAATGGTCAAGGTTTGCCAATTTAAAACATTGGGTCCACAATTGTTACAACACCATCTCATTCCATTATTTTGAAGAATGTGTTACATGTCCCATCAACTGCTGTCAATCTTATGTCTGTAAAACAATTATGCAAAGACAATAGGTGTTGGTTTATTTGTGATGACACATGTTTCTTTGTGCAGGACAAAGTGACAAGGGAGATCTTGTACAAAGGAAGGAGTAGGCCTCAAGAATTCTTTCAGATTCCTGTGTCATCATGGAAGGAACCAAGTGCATTCATTGGGCAGTTAGTAAACTCTTCACTATGGCATCAAAGACTGGGACATCCTACAAATGAAGTGTTGGCAGTTATGTTAGCTAAGTCTAATATTTCAGTTTTTGCAGATAATAAGCATGCAATTTGCACTAATTGTATTCATAGGAAAATTACCATGAAACCTTTCTCTAATGATAGTTCTAGGTGTGTTTTGCCTTTTGATAGAATACATTCAGATGTATGGTGTAAGATCCCACATCACCTAGGGGAGTAATCCTTATATGTATATTCTCATCCCTACCTAGCATGAAGCCTTTTGGGAGCTCACTGGCTTCGGGTTCCATCGGAACTCTGAAGTTAAGTGAGTAGCGCACGAGAGCAATCCCATTTATGAGTTCCCAGAAACAAAATCGTGAGGGCGTAGTCGGGGCCCAAAGCGGACAATATCGTGCTACGATGGTAGAACGGGCCCAGGATGTGATGGAACCCAAGCCGGGATGTGACATATGGGGACCTTCTTCTGTAAAATCCATAGAGGGATATAGGTTCTATGTTGTATTTGTTGATATTTGTACAAGATACATGTGGATTTTCCCACTTTATAATAAATCTGAAGTGTTCTTAGTATTTGTCAAATTATATAAGTATGTTGAAGTTCAATTTGGTACTCATATTAAATGTTTACAATCAAATAAAGGTGGAAAGTTTATGAGTGGTCTGTTTAAGGAGTTTATGCAGTCAAAAGGGATGATTCATATAATGTCATGTCCCTATACTCCTCAACAAAATGGGTTGGTTGAGAGGAGACATCGACATATAGTTGAAACAGTGATAACTTTAATGAATGTTGTAAGCTTATCTCATGAATTTTGGTTTCATTCATATGCACATGTTGTGTATTAATATGATGGCTTGTAAAGCATTACATATGAACTCACCTTTCTATTGTTTGTTTGATAAACATCCATCTCTTAAAGATTTAAGGGTATATGGATCTGTAATTTATCCTTATTTGAGACATTATAATGACAGCAAATTTCAGCCTAGAACATTAGTCTGTGTTTTCTTAGGCTATGCTTCAGGGTATAAAGGGGCTATATGTTATAACTTGCCAACCAAAAGGTTAATTGTCACATCCCGGCCCGGGGTGGATCACTTTACGAGCCCGTTCCATCACCGTAGCACGATATTGTTCGCTTTAGGCTTACCATTCCCTCACGGTTTTGTTTTTGGGAACTCACGAGCAACTTCTCAATGGGTTACCCATCATGGGAGTGCTTTGGCCTTCTTCTCGCTTAACTTCGGAGTTCCTACGGAACCCAAAGCCAGTGAGCTCCCAAAAGGCCTCGTGCTAGGTAGGGATGAGAATATACATTTAAGGATCACTCCCTTAGGCGATGTGGGATGTTACAATCCACCCCCTTAGGGGCCCGACGTCCTCGTCGGCACACCACGGCCAGGGTTAGGCTCTGATACCAATTTGTCATATCCCGTCCCGGGGCGGATCACTTCCCGGGCCCGTTCCACCACCGTAACACGATATTGTCCGCTTTGGGCTTACCATTCCCTCACGGTTTTGTTTTTGGGAACTCACGAGCAACTTCTCAGTGGGTCACCCATCATGGGAGTGCTTTGGCCTTCTTCTCGCTTAACTTCGGAGTTCCTACGGAACCCGAAGCCAGTGAGCTCCCAAAAGGCCTCGTGCTAGGTAGGGATGAGAATATACATTTAAGGATCACTCCCTTAGGCGATGTGGGATGTTACATTAATTCTCTCTAGGCAGGTTATTCATGATGAGTCTACTTTCCCAGCTAAGTATCGGCCTTCTGCAATGTCAAGAAGTAGTAATGTACAGACTTCAACACATTCAGCTCCAGTTATAGTTCAGTTAAAGGTTCCAAATACACAAGACAATAGAAGTAATGACACAGTTCAATTAGTCTCTGATGATTCTTCCTTATGTTCTAAATATCTCTTATGTGTCTTCTGAAAGTTCACAGGAGGCAACAAATACACAGGAATCTGAACCACTGCCATCACACTTACATACTCCAGTACAAGATCTGCATCAACCCTTATTACATGTCCTAGATCGGGCTTACAGGTATTACTTCCTATTTCTATGATTGATTGGGAACAATCTTCTCATCCATCATCTAGTGATGCTTCCAGAACTCACTCTATGAATACAAGATTACAGACTTGAGTAATTCAGAGAAAGGATTACACTGCTTTTCATGCCAACTTACCTGAATTATAGTCTCTAAAGCTTGATGATGAATCTATATTTTGTGGTGGTTTCTCGTTTCTGGTTGAGATTATAGATTCTGAAGAACCAAGGACCTTTAAAGTAGCTATAAGGAATTCCAATTGGCAACAAGCTATGCAAGAGGAATTTAATGCTCTTAAGGGGCAAGGTACATGGACACTAGTGCCTCAACCTCCTGACAAAACAATTATAGGCAGTAAATAGGTCTACAGATTGAAGAAAAATCCAGATGGCAGCATATCCAAGTACAAGGATATACACAAGAACATGGATTAGATTATTCTGAGACATTTAGCCTTGTGGTAAGGCATACTACATTAAGATTAATCCTTGCCTTAGCTACAAGTCACAAGTGGGAGCTTCAATAATTAGACATTAAAAATGCGTTTGTACATGGAGAATTGCTGGAGGAAATATACATGAAACAACCACAAGGCTTTGTGGACTCAAAGAATCCAGATTATGTCTGCAAACTTGTCAAATCCCTATATGGTCTAAAAAAAACTCCACGAGCTTGGAATTCAAAGTTCATAGGTGTGCTACCATCTCTAGGGTTCACAACATCTCAAGGAGATACTAGCCTATTTGTTAAAATAGAAGGCAATGATGTAATCATTCTACTTCTATATGTAGATGATATAATCCTCACAGGGTCTAACAATTCCAAAGTTCAAGCTGTTGTAACTACTCTAAGTGAAATATTTGAGTTGAAAGACATGAGGAAGTTGACATACTTCTTGGGGCTACAGATACAATACAGAGATAATGGTGATGTGTTCATCAACTAAGCTAAATATGCAAATGAACATATTAAAAAGGTTGGAATAGAGAATTGTAAGCTAGCCCCAACTCATTTGAAACCACATACACAGTTGCTAGTCTCTGAGGGTCAACCTTTAACTGATCCAATTGTTTACAGAAGCATAGTTGGTGCACTTTAGTATTTAACATTCACTAGGCTTGATATAGCTCATTCTGTGAAAAGGATACTCAGATACCTTCAAGGCACTATACATTGTGGTCTTACATATTTTGTAGACTCTAGTACACATATTTCAGCATATTCTGATGCAGATTGGGCTGCATATATTAATACAAGAAGGTCAATTACAGGTTATGTTGTCTTTCTTGGTATTAATCTTATATCTTGGCAATCTAAGAAACAATCATTAGTTTCTAGAAGCTCCACAAAGCCTGAATATAAAGTATTAGCAAACTGTGCTGCGGATGTGCGTTGGATACGGTCACTACTAAAAGATTTGCATGAGGTTTTGATTGGTCCTCCAGCATTGTATTGTGATAATCTTTTAGCTTTGTTACTTAGCACTAATCTGATGTTTCATTCTCAAATCAAACATCTTGATACATATTATCATTTCATTTGAGAGAAAGTGTAAAAGAAGGATATCAATGTTCATTACGTTTCCACATACAACCAGGTTGTTGATATACTCACCAAAGGATTGCATAGTCCACAATTTGTCAAGCATTGTTTCAATCTTAGTCTTGGACATCCTAGATGAGATTGAGGGGGGGTAATAACTGAAATATAATACAAGATTACAAGTGGCAATTATTGAATGGTTAGAGTATGATAAGGAGGTATAAGCAGAGATGTAGAGGATGGTCACCTAGACTAGTTAGTTAGAATTGTTAGGATATAACTGATGTAAACCATTACAATTGATTCATTCAATACAACTATTGTTTCTTCTTCCGCTCGCTTTCTCTCTAGCTCTTCATACTTTCTTGCTTCCTTCATCTCTATAATTTCTTCAAATCTCCATGATTCCTTCATACAAGAGCTTTTGTTATCAGGTTGGAGATGGCCTAAAGGACCTGTTGCCAGAGGCTTCTATGAATGTGGGGTTTGTTTGGGGTTCTAGAACCTTCGGTTGCATTGGTCTAATGACTCACTATTGGAAGCTCAAGTAATATTCCTTTCTTTAAAGAGAATTTGTTTTTTCTTTTTCCTTTTTGTTTTATGTTCTAGAAGAAATTACTAGAACAAACGGATTGTAGGAAATAAAATACATGTTATAAATAGGCAAAAGAGAGAGAGAGAGAGAGAGAGAGAGAATCTTTCCTAGAATAGAGTGGCAAAAGTGAGAGAGAAAAAATATTTCATAGAACAGAGTGGAACGAGAGCAATGTATCATACTGTTTACTTTTGTAGGTCTATCAGATAATAAAAGTGAAACGCAATACAAGTTCGTCATCTTAATTTAAAATTCGAACTATCCATGCAAAACCAAGTCGGCAAAGTAGGCAAAGTCGGGGCTAAATTTTCTTATAAAAATTGACTCGTAGGCCATGTCATATACAAAGTCGTATAATGTCACACTTCCAAATATCACATTAATTTTCTGAAAGATACAAGAGCAAAAAAATTAGGTGAAGTTTGAAATACGGCATATTGTTGACACGTGAAATATAATGTACATAGTCCATATTGTTGACATGTCAAGTATTTTTAATTTCTAATGATTCATCTTGTATGAATGATCAGCTGTTTTGGAAAGAAAAAAAAATCAAACTTAAATACCAGTGGATAGAAAAAAAAATATAAAACTTTGAGTACAAAGGATTCGGTCCAATTAATTTTGTATCATATAAACTTATTATCTATCACATTATTACTAATTTATTGTGAAACTTAATCCACATTATTCGTCTTAATATAAATAATATCATTTGTTAAAAAAAAAAAACACATGTTATCTACCTCAACCGCACCCCACCTTTACGTACCCCACTTGATTTAGAAAAGAAAAAAAAAATAAAACACGTCTTCAGTCTGTATTTCCAAGTTGTAACCCAAGTTGAAGCTAGAATTCTTTATTGAGAACTGACTTTCTAAAAGAAAGGGACTCCAGTGACCAAATCAAGAATTTTTTTTTTAAATAGTGGCCAAATAAAGAAGAAACTCTCTTGGAATCATTAAACAATCATGAAAGGTCTTAGATTTTGAGAGTACTTTGAAAGAAAAATTGAATCATTAAACAAAATTGCTTTTTCCTCCCCTCTGGCAGCTGGTTTTTAAAGTGAATTGTTCGTTTTTTTTAGGTCTTTATTCAAATATTGTTTTTGAATAAATTCACCTAATTTGAAAATCATTTCGTTGTTTGATTATTGTTATTTCATTGTTTATCGACAACAATGAGTTCATTAATTTAATTGGTCACAATTAGATAAGTAAAATGTTTTCAATTGGAGTGAATTTTAGTGGGTATAATCTTTGAAAGATGACCAAAAAATATCGTCTCATATTATATAATAGGGTTCTTATACAAAATGATCCTTGAGATTTGCATGATCAATAGAAATGGTCTTTGAGATTGAAAATCAATAGAAATGGTCCCTGAGATTGTCCACCATCCATGATTTTGGTCATTCCGTTAAAAACTCTTTGGGCAATTTTCAAAGCTTTGTAACTCAATCGATTCTTAACCAAATTCGACCCATAATATATCAAAATGAAGATAAGAAAGTGTAGAACAAGATTATACCTATTTGGAAGCCCAATGGTTGCCGGAGATGCCTAGAAAATAGCCTGAAAGGTGACTGGTTCGCGGAAAAACTGGAAAACTCACCTAAAATTGGGTAAAATTTAAACATTCATAACTTCTTCAATACTCAACCAAATCGAGTGATTCAAAACTAAAATCATACTTCTCAACGAGACGAAGAAAATGGCATCTTTCTTTACTGCTAACTCGTCGTGGTTTGGCTAGAAAACTACTCAAAAGTGGCTAACTCAAAAATGGTTAGCCACTTTCGAGCCATTGTCCGACCAAACCACGACGAGTTAGCCTTTGAAAAAGGTACAATTCTTTTCGTCTCGTCAAGAAGTATTATTTTCATTTTTGAATCACTAGATTTGGTTGAGTATTGAAAAAGTTATGAACGTTTAAAGTTTACCCAGTTTCCAGCGAGTTTTTCAGTTTTCTCGCGGACCAGTCACATTTCAGGCTATTTTCTGTCCATCTCCGATAACCATTGGGCTTCCAAATAGGTATAATATTATTCTACACTTTCCTATCTTCATTTTGATATATTATGGGTCGAATTTGGTTAAGAAACGATTGAGTTACAAAGCTTTGAAAATTATCCAAAATAGTTTTTAACGGAATGACCAAAATCATGTATGGTGGACAATCTCAGGACCATTTCTATTGATCATGCAAATCTCAAAGACCATTTTGTATAATAACCCTATATAATATTGTGGAATACGTCAAAACCAATGATTAACTTTATAATAACTTACTAACTAGTTAAAGCTCATCTCAAACATTATCTAACCAAAATAAAGAGGCAAAAAAGAGAGGGCTTAGGCTTATGTTTTTCTTGGACAAAAAGACCTTTTGTTTTTGGGACCAAAAAGAGGGGCTTATTCGAAGGCCCAGTTAATGATGCCAGCCAGTCGCCGTGTTACAAAAAATAAATGAAAGTGGCCAACTAAAATGTACTCCACCCCAGTCCTCCCTAACCTCTCCGTTATCCTTTACCGTTTCCTTTCCACCCTGGCCCTACTAACTCTCATTTGTTGTCAAAATGGCTGCTTTCGATTGAGTATTCTAACCGAGCTCTTGTGTCTACTACGCATCCCGAGAGTGAATCGTCGCTCATTCAATTGAAGGTGTGTGAAACCAAGTTTGCAGGTTGTTTGGCGGTAATTTTGAGTTTTGGTGTTGCCCTAATGTTGTTTGTTTGTGGTTTAGCTTTGTTTATCATTTGAGGCTTTTGGATATCTGTATATGGTATAAACTAGGGAGCATTTGCTGTCTTGTGGCATGAAATTGGCGATGTGTGTGGTTCGCTGTCTCTGGGTTTCGGTCTTCTACCGCTAGCCATCCCTCACATAGGCTTCTAGGGTTTTCTCCACTAGCCACTTTTAAGCCTCTATTGGTTGGGCCATTTAGGAGTTTGGGTTGAAACCCGGTATGCATTTATGTTATTTATCATTTTTGTACTCGCTGCAGAAGGGAACTATTAGATGAATTACTACTTACTCATGTTTTATTTGCATCAGTTGTGTTCTTTTTGTATGCTAGTCCTTTTTAGGGTCATTGTAAGTTATTTTATATCATTTTGGACTTTGTTTAATGAATTACTCTACTTTGAAAAGAAAAAAAAACCAGAAACTGTGCAAATAAAACGTAGTAGATTAACTACCACTTAAATTCTTAAATTGAAAGAAAAAAGAGAATCCAAAATAGCAGACAAATAGAAAATGGAGAGCTTATTAGATAAATTGAATGTCAAAACCATATTACAAACTTCAAAAGTAAATGAATGTCAATCTGAATATCTGATCATCCGCACATATCCTGCTCCAAAACTAATTGAATGTCTAAACCATGATACAAAGTTATCAGCAACATTGCTGAAACCATAAAACAACTCCAATTTCCTTGTGCAAGCCTGCTCCAGTTCAGCTACAACCAAAACACCAAATACCATAAATTTTTCCAAACAAAAAAATCGAAACCCTAAAGAAAATGCAATCACTTTAATCACACCAGATAGATTATGCAACACTAAAAGCTTCAAAATCACACCGCAAACACAAACTTAATAATTCCAAACATCAAATCATCGAAAAATTATTAAAAATTAAAGCTTTGACAGGCTTCTTCGACCAAATTAGAGTGATGCACAAGCATCTCGTCTTTGTCTTGCTGCTGCTAACAAAAGAAACAAAATCAGAGATGTGATTGAGAAAAACCTAACCTATCCTGCTGAATGATAACCCTAGCGAATCAGTCACTGTAAGTAGGTGAAGTTTCAACATTCAAGCCAATTGAAAAGCACCATATGGAACCAGAAACTCTAAGCGATCAGAAACGAAGAACGAAGCTGGATATTAGTGAAGAAAATGAGAGTGGAGATGTAGAGGAGGAGTTGATACGTACATGCAATTGCATGTACTCGGTTGAAGGGATTGTGATCGTGCTTTCAATTTGAGCATGAGGCTTCCATGGAGCTTACGATTTCAAAACTCTAAGACTCGATCATCAAGCTTGAGATTCTACAAAGGATATTATGGGAGGTAAAGTTTTGTAGTAGTGATGGAAAATTACGAAAACCAATTAAAAGAGTGAAAATTTTGAATGTTAACCAAAAATCATGTAATAACTTTATTTAATGGTTATAACAAAATTCAATAGTAAACCAGCCCAATAAGACTAGCCCAAAAAATGTAATTTATTGAGCTTCCCATTTTACCCATGACTTCAAATCTTTCCTGTTTATTTGGTCCGTTTCGCTTAGGAAATGTGTATAGAGCTCAAATTCATGGGAGATTTTTCAATGTAAACGAAATACGCGGTGATACACCACGTGTTACTATACAAATGATATGATATATGTGTTAAAAAGTTAATAACTTAAAAAATATAATTTTTCATTATTTATATAAAAACACGTGGTGTACCATCTGTATTCCGATCACAATAAAAAATTTCTCTAGATTCATGTCTGTAATTTTGTCATTTCATCAGCCCATTCCGATCTTCTTCTCCGTTAAATCAATGAGTTCCCATTTTGATTCTCTGGTTCTCCGACTGACCAGGTAATTTTCTCTTCCAACTAAATTAAGATACAACTCCTCTCTGTCTTCCCTTTCCAACGATCTTTTCGTTTCATCACAATTAGTAAAGTCGGAACAGTAATTCAGATCTTTTCATTTCACCACAATTCCAACACATGCATCGACAACCACCAACTCTGAAAAATGGCAATGGAAATCCTGATGCATGTGATAAACAGATGCAGATCTCGCTTCGGAAAGAAGCGGAGATGTCGTTGTACGACCTAGACGACACGCCCTTGCCGAATCTAGCTTCCGTCGAAGAAACCTACGGAATTGGATTATGGCGCTGTACCTGAGGTGCAAGAATTGCAAAAGGCGACTGCTGAGGGGCGTTGAGACACAAACCTGCGTCTTCTGACAGCAAGGACCTCCCTCCCGACCTTATCAATTTCCAAGATACTTTTTGGTACCCGTAGCTGCTCTTGTACCTGAGCTTAAGTCGATAGGTATATAGCTTGATATTCTATCTTTTGTTTGGTTGATGAGAAAATTGAGATTAATTAAGATGGGGAAATAAAAGCTTTGTCTACGTAGCATTCTTCATCAAATCCCAAGCCTTTTGACACTGCCTTGCACAAACCTTTTACAATCCCTCGCAACCCTTTGAAATACCCTTCCAAAGCGTCACTGTTGAAAATAAAAACCACAAAATTAATGCAAAAAAACAAAATAAATTTCGTTATTCTTTTGTCAGACGAGAGAGGGAGTGAGAGACAGTGGCTAGGTGCCAAATCCTACTTTCATCAAGCGCTAGCTAGTTTTCTATGCATGTATAAATCTGTGTTTTGTTTCCTTAATTTTAATTTAGAACGGAGAATTCGATCGGACATGTGAAGTATAATACTATTATTTTATAGCATTGCGAAGGGCGGCTGCTGAGGGGCATTCAGACGCTGACCTGCGTATTGTACGGCAGATGGCCTCCACCCGACCCCATCAATTTCTGAGATACTTTTGGGTACCGGTGGCTGCTTCAATACCTGAGCTTAAGTGGACCGGTATGCGACTTGATTTCAATCTTTTGTTTGGTTGACGAGAAAATTGAGATTAAGATGGGGAAATAAAAAAGTGAATCCTGTTCTTGTGTTTGGTTAACGGAAAACTAGAAAGAAACGGAATTTAAAGAAAAAAATCACGAGTTTTTGTTTTTTGATTAATCTTGTTGAGGTATTAAGCTGAAATTCAATTATTCAAGCGCTCTTAATTTACGTATGAAATCTGAATTATGGGTTTAATTCGTATTTTCTTAATTTGATCATATGGATTTGCACTTTTAAACTCGAGGCTATTCGGGAAAACAAGAGAGAAATGGTTAATGCTACCATAGATAATATATATATTTGTAGCTCTGCAGTTCCCTTCCAATTAATTGATGCGTCTACCTGACTTTGCCAAGACCTATTGCGAAGGTTAGTTGAATTTCTTCTTGGTTTGTTAGTGGAGAGTTCTTGTCTTGTAAGAGGATCTCTCCAGAATTTCTTCTTGGTTTGTTAGGGGAATAAGTGTAACTCCTTAGTAATATTGGTCTTTGTAAATATGTGTGTTACTGTCAAGACTGCAATTGGAGGATTAACATTTTTTATTGCTGTTATTAAGGGAGCTATTTCACTTGACGACTCATGGAAAGAACTGTAATAGCCAGATGTTTGGATTAAAACTTGTTAGTAAACTACAATCCAATAATTGGAAGTCAAACATTGAGAATCTAAGTGGTAAAAGGCTTTTTGAGGTTGCTAATAGCAATGATGTAGCCCATAATTGTTCTCAGTCCAGTATGAGGTGTCAGGAATATTCCCATCATGGGCCTGGTCCATTGGATTTCTGCCGAGTCCTATTAGGAGAAGGTTCCATCCAAATAAGGGTGAAGCAATCAAGTCCTGATGCAACAAGAAATTATCAGAAACTAGGAATGCTTCGAATAAAAAAAATGCAGAGAATCAAAGGCTAAATCTAAGTGATTAAAGAGTTTGATTCAGAGTCCTGCAAGAGTCAGGATTGGCCGAGATCTATTCGGATTGGGTTAAGGAATTCTAGTCCAAGTGAAACTCTACCTCGACTATTGAGGAAATTGCTACTATAAATAGAGAGGGGAGTGCATCATTGAAACCCCTCCAAATCAACACACAAAACTGCCCTGCACAAACTCTTGCTCTAAGCAAAACCTCTCAAAGACCTTGAGATTTTTATTTTCCTTTTTCTCACCAACACACCTTCAGTTTGGATAAACAGCACTGTGGTGGCAACCGGCAACATCTTCAGTTTGGATAAATAACACTAAAGTCGTAGAATCAATCGACCGAGGAGCACCTTCAATTTGGATAAACAACACTGCTTCAAGACCAACTGGTTATCTATCCAATTCTCGGTCAACAAGGATTTTCGAGTTCTTGTTGGAAGAGGTCATCTCATTAGCCTTCTTGGTGAAGTGAGGTGTTACCAAGTTACTCGATATTTTGCATACTGAAAGCCGAATTTGATATTGAACTTCGTAGAACTAGCATCCTTCTTTTTAGGTTCTTGAACCGGAAGGTCAAGACGTGTTCCTTCCTTGACCACAATCGCAAGATTTAGAAGTCAGCAGCGCGTCCAACGCCACATCAACACTCATTCACTCCCTAACCTAGCTCGGCCGATGAGTTGGCAAGCCCTGCATTCAACCGAATAACGTAGTTAGCTTATTAGCTATTCGGCATGCGCACCACGTAGGCTAAGTAATTTTTAGGGTCAACAAAACCCTAATGTTTGTTTCAGTCATCTTTTCTTTGCATTAGTTGCAACAAAAAGCTTTGACATGTTTTCTTTGTCTGGACTTGTCGATTAGAACTAAAGTCACCCTGTCACAATTAAATACTTGTGAATAGTTAGTTTTAGAAACAATATCCGTGTTTGGTTTCAGAAATAGTCAGTTTCAAAAATAGTGTATTACCGATGTTGAGTCTCAAAAATAGACAGTTTGAAAAATAGTTAAGTGTCCAATTTAAGAAATAGTTATAGTATAATGTTCTGTTTAGTGATAGTACCTATGTTCAGTTTAAAAAATAGTGTAGTACTCATGTTCAGTTTAATAAATAGTGTAATATTCGTGCTCAACTTAAGAAATAGTCAGTTTTATTTGTCGAAAGCCTTTTTCATCAAAGTTCCCAAAAAATAAACTAAGCAAAGCGCATGCTCGCATGCCAACTCGGGTTTAGTTTTAAAAATCGTCAGTTTAAAAAATAGTGTAGTACCTGGGTTTAGTTTAAAAAATAGTGTGGTATCCGAGTTTAGTTTTAGAAATAGTCAATTTTCAGTTCAAGAAATAATGATAGTAGTAGTATTCAGTTTAAATTGGTGATAGTATATGTGCTATGTTTTTTCAAAAATAGTAAATATTCAATTTAAGAAATATTGAAGTACACACATTCAGTTTCAAAATTAGTCAATTTAAGAAATAGTTAGTGTTTAAGTTAAAAAATAGTCATGTTAAGAAATAATTAGTGTTCAGTTTAAGAAATAGTGAATGATGGAGAGAGTGTATGTAAAGGACGCGCAAAGTCCCGTGCATTAATTTTTTATTACTTATTTTATTTTTTATTATATTTAACTTTTGTCCTTTTAACAATTAAGTCATTTTACTAAAGTTTAAGCCATTTTATTAAATAAAGTTCTTAGATGATTTTTTTATGTTAATAAAAAGTTTACGGAAGTCTTTTCTTTAAAGTTAAGAAAAATAAAGTTTTGATGAAAAAGACTTGGGTTAAGTTTATTTTAATAAAAAAATCATGCTATAACTTTTTTTTGATGAAAAAAACCTTTTATTATATTTAACTTTTGTCCTTTTAACAATTAAGTCATTTTACTAAAGTTTAAGCCATTTTATTAAATAAAGTTATTAGATGATTTTTTTATGTTAATAAAAAGTTTACGGAAGTCTTTTCTTTAAAGTTAAGAAAAATAAAGTTTTGATGAAAAAGACTTGGGTTAAGTTTATTTTAATAAAAAAATCATGCTATTACTTTTTTTTGATGAAAAAAACCTAAGTTTTAATGAAAAACCTTTAAATTTTAATACATATGACAAATAACTTAAATTTTAATGAAACTAACACAATTTTAATATTAAAAAAAAAAACCTAATGAGTGGGATTCGCGCATCCATCACAGACAATGTTTATGAAACTAAATGGTACTATACTATATATGAAACTTAACCGTCCTACATTGTTTATGAAATTGAATGGCACTATACTATTTATGAAATTAAACGGTAGTATACTATTTATTGGTCTAGATTCATAAATAGTGTCTAGTTCTTGATTCACTTTCATAAATAGTGCCTAGTTATTAAGTCATGTTTCATAAATAGTGTATAGTAGTTGATACAGTTTTATAAATAATGTCTCATTCTTGATCCAGTTTCATAAATAGTGCCTAGGTTTTTGTCCACTTTCATATACAGTGCATAGTTATTGGTCATGTTTCATAAATATTGTTTAGTTCTTGGTCATGTTTCATAAATAGTATATAATAGTCAGTACAGTTTCATAAATAGTGTCTTATTCTTGATCCAGTTTCATAAATAGTGTCATAGTGTCTCTTTCTTGGTCCATTTTTTTGTTCAGTTTTAGAAATAGTGCCTTTTCCAATTTCGATGCATCCCATGATATGAGCAACAACCACCTTCATGATGGTGGTGATGCCCATGCCCATGACGTTCATCATGAGATACCCAGTTGTTCCTCCCTTCTTTTTCACTTTCTCTTCATGAGATACCCAAATCCAACCCAACCCTTGCTATAAAGTTGTAGAGCTTTTTAATTACTAGGAGGGTTCCACTGCATAATTGGGATGAAAAATCCATCGTACGATCACAACTTGGGAAAAGATTTGATTAAAAAAATTATAATTGTACATATATTGTACTTGATTGCAATACAACCTACTGTCATTTTTGCTTATATATTGACGTAGGAAAAGCCAAGTGATGCGTAAAATAACTAAACACACAAATTAAACCCTCTTTTTATCAATTGTAGTAAAGTATGTAAGTAGGGATCGTTCTAGGCCGGGGATTAGGAGGGATTGCTAAATCACTTGAAAACGTAAAAACAAAGTTTAAAACACTAACTAGACTCAAAGAATGCAAAACTATACTTTAAAACACTAAAACAAACCAAAAGACTCAAAACAGCCCCTAAACACTCAAAACTACCTTAAAAACACAATCTGGGCAATTTTGGGACTCTCACACAAACTTGGACAAATTTTGGTTTTCTAATGAACTAAAACACTTAAAAACATAATCTAAGACAAGTTCTAATTAATATGACTCAAAGAAATAAGATGGGGTTGATTTTTGACGAAAATAATTAAATTAAGACAAGAACAAAGTAAACAAATTCTTAGACAAATTTGGGTGAATCAAAACACTCTAACACACAACCAAAACAGAAATTAAACACTTTGAAACAATAAAGTAAAAGGGGGATTTTGGTTTTAATGAATTTGAAAACAAAACAACTTTGTAAAACAAAACAGATTGTAAGTGAATTTGAATGAAACTTATGGATGGAAGATTAGCTAGGAGGTTCTTCTCCACATATGTCACACTTGCATACAAAACGATTTCCAGTTGCTTTTCGATAAGCTATGAATACTCAACGCCCCAAATTAACCGTGAATTGCACTAATTAACCCTCAGTTTTTTCCACAAGTTATTAGGTTGGATGATTGCATACGACAACCCAAAACATTCCCTACAAGTTCCCTACATGAATTGCATAATAGAGATACAAGCAAGAATCATTAAGTTCTATGAAAAACATAAGCATTGACGAGGCACTCATTACTATGATTTGCATGAAACTTATGCCAAGAGTTTACTTAACGTGATTGTGACTAGCAACCTTCACTACTTGTGAATATAAGTTTATAACGATTAGGTGAAACTCCCATATATTCTAGCGTCAAATTCATGCATGAAAATTAAGCGTGCACTCTTAACCAACATACACAAATTAGTTTTTATATGAACGGATAAGTAAATTGAATTCACAACTTATGAATCACAACTGGATGTAATCAAATCATATTGCAAGTATGAACATAGTTTCGAATCACCCCCTAACTAAGAGGGGTTTAGTTCCTCATACTCACAAAGCAAAGATACATAAAATTAGACATTAAAATCAAAGGAAAGAAAACACCTAAAATGCTCCAACTTGGTAGCAAGTGCATCCAAGATTCCTCCTTTCCCTATGCTTGCGGCAGATTGGGTTATGGACAGATTTTGGGTAGTTTTATGATGTACAATGGATGGGGAATGGTATGGAAGGGTTTAGGGTGAGTGTGGAGGAGTGTTTGAGGGTTGGAGGGTGGTGGAGAGCTAGGCAAAGAGGGTGGAAGAAGGTGGAGTGGCTGTTATGTTTTCTAGGCACTAGAATGGTGTTTTTGGGGTGTTTTGCTACCTAGAGGTTGTATGGACGAATTTTCTGTGATGAATGATGAATATGAGAGTGTGAACCCTTTGCCAAGGGGTGTAAACATGTATTTATAGACCCCAAAAACCTTAGAAAATCAGGTTAGGTTAAGGATGAAATGCATGGCAATTTGTGTGTGTGGTGTGCAATGGTCCAAGGGTGAAAATGAAGTAATGATGCAAAGTGTGAAGGGTAAAATGGAGTGGTGTTGTAGCTAGGGAGCATGAATGATTGTGTACATTGCATAGAGATGGAAAGGGAGGTGAAATGTGTCAACAAATGGGTCAAAGGTGCAACAACATGTGTTGCACATGGCATTGGATTCCAAATGTGAATGATGGAGCATCAATTGGTGCATGTAATGGATGTAAATGTTGTCTAAAATCTAATGAGTGAAGGGAACAAGAGGTATCAAGCAATTGAGTGTAATAATGAAATGAATTGAAGCATGAAATTAGAAATTATGTAGGGGACAAGAGTGATCAAGCATGGCATGGAATCCAAAGGGAATTCTATGTGGTTTGCATGGCAAGGAATGTAAGTTGGGGTGACAGATTTTTGGGCTGTTTTCTTCATCTTTTGGACCATAATTCTTCATATTCTTGGCCTCTTTAGTTCTCAAATTCGTCCATCCACTTGGCCCATGCATTTGCTATCCATTCCAAGCCCGAAACATGCTCCAAAGGCCTCCAAAATGCATCTTCTTGCCTACTTTGTCCATAAAATCTGAAAACACACGAAAATGACTTTAAACATTAAAATAACTAAGGAAACACAACATAAATGCACAAGAAGAAGCCAACTAAGTCGCATAAATATGCTCCTATCACCAAGAGAGTCTCGGAGAGACGGGGGATGATAACCTGGGATTTGCTCAATCAGGGGCAACGGAGCTCGCTCACGTCACTAATCGTGGATTCTCAGGTTATATCCCTGTAGAGATGTGAATGATTCCGTCCTCGCTCTCCGTCCCCCCTGGTTAAGCGATTCTGATGCGAGAGGTAGACTTGGAGAAAACAATTTGAAACCATTAATATGCTTTGGAATAATAAAGGTTTTGTATTTTAATTACTTAGGAATTTGTTAAGTTATCTTGGGAGTTGTATGGCCGTCATGGAAACTTAAAGTCTATTAATTTGTAAACGCTTATAAATATTGTACTAGAAAGCCTTGAATGACAGACTTGAATGAATTAAAATTGTATTTGCCTTGTGCATTTGAAGAGAGCGATTTCTCCTTCTAAAATTAAACATTTGACTTGGTTGTGTGAGTGAATCCACGATTAGCGATGAGAGCGAGCTCCGTTGCCCCTGGTTGAACGAATCCCAGATTATCATCCCCCTTCTCCCAGAGACTCCCTTAGCTTTTCCTGCATCATATATAATTAGCATGGGGTTCGCAAAATGAAAGGAAAGTTATTGCCCCTCCTTTGTGTCTAATCCTTATTTCTGATAATTTTTGCTTCTTTTTTAACCCGATGAGATATTTAAGATGCTCCTGTCGTAAATTGTTTTAGTATAGTCCCAATTTTGAACTAATTTAAATCTTAAAAGATCATTTTAGCCTGTGAAAGCTGTAGCTATATATGATTATTCGCAAAGTGAAACGCAATACAATGTAATGTCTGTTGTAAATAATGGGTATGTTTGCCCACATGTGTATAGTAATGTGTATAGTAAAGTATCACATTTGTATACTATATACTCATAAGCTAAATAGTAATATTTTGTAATTTTCCATTGAAGTAGCTCTATAAATAGAGCACTTCAATTGTGCAAAGATGAGTAAATGAGAAGAAGAAAGAAAAGAGAAATATATCTAATAGCAATAATATACATTACTTCCTCTGCAACAGCTTGTGTCGGTATATTACTCTGCAACTGCTTCGTTCCTTCACCGAGTAAAGGTTATCTCTCTATAAATTTTGCCTATTTATAACAATGTCTTGTTTTTGCATATATATAATCAACTACAGCATCAGCTGCTACGGCTAAAGCGGCGGCGGAGTGGAAGCACAAGGCAAGCGCGTTCTCTCGCATAAGCTTTCCTAAGAGAGAGGTGAGCAAGAAGCGGAAGGCCTTCTTCTTCCTCCACTGCTTTTGCTGCCATTGCTACTACGGCGGTGGGGATAATCGTCGGCACATCACTATCACAAGGAGTCATCATCGTCCTTGGCGAATGGATTCTACGACGAGTACAACTCGTCTTCAACGGCCAAGGCTGCGAGCAGCGGAACTGGAAGCAGAAAGACTGATTAGTGTTGCTTCCATGGAGTATGAGTCGAGCGACGACGATCAGCACTTCAAGAGAAAGCCGTCGAGGTACAAGTCGTCGCCACCGTAGGACGCCGAGCAGGAAAAGCCCTCCAGGCACTCGAGAGGAGGCAGGGATCGGGATAGCAGGCAGAGATACTTTTTTGGGGAATGTCGAAACTGGCTTTCTCCGAGAACGACATCGTGAGCATCTTTGTCTGCTGGGTAGGCACCTTTTGAATAACATATGTGAGCTTCTTTGTCGGTGGTAGTGGCATAATTGTAAAAAAAATATGGAAAATTGATTTCTAACAGAATGGGGTTTCCATTAAGGGCAATGGCTGAAAAAAAAAATTATGACGTTTTAGGCTTTTAATTCAGAGTTTATAGGTTGTGCTTTATTTGATACACACATATACATATATCTAATCCCTTTCATTGAGAGATCCGTCAAAAAAGCTTATTTTGGGATTTCTCGAAGGACCCAATTCCCAATGGATCTCCGTTAGTCATTTCTTCAAATATTATCTCCACCAAAAGCCACAAAAATCCGAAAGCATATGATAGTTGGATAACTAAATAGTAGTCATTTTAGTTTTTTTTTTATTCGAATCATTTTAGGGGGCGTTTGTTGCGCCGGACTATTTCGGACTGGACTAGCTTAGACTAGACTAAGCTGGACTAACTTAGTGAAGCGTTTGGTGCAGTGTTGGACTAAGAAGCTGGATAATAACAAATTCTAATATTATATTATTTAATATATATAAATTATTAATATTTTATTATGATCTAGGTGACCTGAGATGACAAGGAGTCTATCGGGAGTGGTTGTTGAGCATGACGAGGATGAGAGAGGATAGTCTTAGCTAGTCCCATGGTTATTGGGGGGTCTCGCTAAGACCTCTTAGTGAAGGGTTTTGTCCATGCTAGTCCCCTTTAGTCTCATTAATGTTAGTCCCAGCATGGAACAAACACAGTATTGGACTAACAGCTAGTCCAGTCCAGTCCAGTCCCACTTAGGAAGGGCAAACAAACGCCCCCTTAATGTTTCTTTAAAGAACTGTATTCGTGTGTTTTATTTACTACAATTGGATATCTTAATAGTTTTAGATATTTCTAGCTAACTTTTTGCAAGAATAATCTATGATAATGTACTAAAATATAAACGATCTGAATCCTTGAAAAAAAGTTATAGCTTATTAGTACATCTAGCCTTCGACAAGACAAGATGTACTCTCAAGCCTCTATGTGTATCTAAAACTTGATGACGACATTTAAACATTTGTAAGTTACTTACGAAAAAGAAAAAGTATGTAGAGACACTTAGCACTGGTTTGGTATTACTGTGCTTTGAAAAAAAAACTGATGCTGCTGCTGTGCTGTGAGAATAAGCAGCTGTGAAATAAAGCAGCAGAGTGTTTGGTAAACTTTTTTGTAAAAGTGTTTATGGAAGAAAAGAAAAAAGTAGTATTATAATGTTTGGTAAACTTTTATGTAAAACAGCTGTGACTGTGTGAAATAACCAAAAAGGGTATAATATTATATGTGCCATTAATTTAATTTTCTCCATCTGCATCGAGTAGTCTCTCCCATTACCCCACCACTGAACCAGACTTTCCAACAATCAAAAGCATCTCTCTAGAAGTCTCCCCCCACAACCCCAATTTTCTCAGTTTTTTTTTTATTTTTTATTTTTTTTGCTCCGTCTTCTTCTTTTTTATTTTTCTCAATCTCTCTCACCTGTCATCTGATTTGCAGTACATACATGGTCTAGCTACTCGAGGAGTTCATTATATGCATCGGGCATGGCCAACACTTCAGGATGCTGGTTTCTTTCTTCTTCCGAGACTAATCATTTTTTCTTTTTGAAATTGTATAGTGTGAATTTGATCATATGAAGTAGTTTCCTGTATTTAATTTTGGGTATTTGGAATAATTGAGTTTTGGTGTCCGTCTGGGCAATCTGGGCTCTCCTAATTTGCAAAAATACGAAGATCAGTCATTTGTAAGTGGTGCAATCTGGGAAATCTGGGAAAATCTGCGATGCCAAAACCGAATTTGATCCTTGCCGAAAAAAATGGTGGTATTTCTCAACGCAATTTTGATGGCATGGGAGTGAGAGAGGACAGACAAGAGATGGGAGGAAAGACAGAGGCAGAAACAACGTCCTACGGTATGGAATTCAAGGTCAATAACGGTGATTGTTGAAGCTGGGAGTGAACGACATTGTGGCGGGATCTACAAGGATGACCTCCCAATTGAAGTCGGCGACGTTTTCCAGTTGGTATTATGTGTAGTTATTTAATTGTTTAAGGTCATTTTGGGTGTTTGAAAGTTTCATTTTGAAAGTTTCATTAAAGGGCTCAGCGCCTCTTGCAAATTAGGTTTGCTCAAAAGCTGTGGAAGCAAAAAAAGCCGGTTTTTCAAAGCTAGCTTTTGCTGCTTTGAACTTTTAGCTTTTTTTTTCACCCAAAAATGTGAGAAAATACTGAAGTTGAATGTTTACCAAACACAAAAAGCTTCTAGCTTTTTTTGATACCTGCTTTTTTTTTAAACTCAGTACCAAACTAATACTTAGCTCTTTCGTTTATAGTTTAAGTAGGTATGTATGTATGTATGTATGTACATACGTATACATGTACGTACGTATGTATGTAAAACGTATGTAGTTGTCAAGTCCATCAATCATAAAGTTTAACTACTTAATCTTGTATGTGCGATTCTGATTTGGATCTTTTTGCTTGTTGTGGCAAATAAATGACCTATTAATTAATGAATCATGTCACTCTCGCCATTTTAATACTTCATAATCCGATATCATCAAAGAAACAAATTATAGAGATGAACATTACTTTTGCCAATTTGACCAACTAGCGATGCCAATGAATTTTATTTTTTCTTTTTTTTCAAGGGGAATCATGTTTTGAAATTTTCAAAATGTTTCATTCATTAATATTCAAACCATTCAATCTTGGTGGTTGCATAATATGTATATTTCTATTGGGTAATGATAGACAATATATAACACCTACACAACAAATAACAAATGAATTTTAGTGGTGTCTTCCCAAAAATAATAATGTAATGGGGGGAATGTGGATCTACATTTTGTACCTCTAACATTTCAAAGAGAAAGGACCGAAACATACACAGTTGGTGATTGGAATGAAGTCTTGCCTTGATCAAAATAAGGAAGATATTTGGAAATGTTCTTTACGAAGGGATACAATAATTGAGCCTAACTCTCATCTATCATCTTTGAGGGGTTAAGAACCCATACTGGGAAGAAAATATGGACTTTACTTTTTGTTTTCTAGATAACCATATAAATTATTTTAATTCAATATAAGATTGTAGACACTATACTACAGTTTAATAATATTTTATTTACTTATAAATAGGAGATCTCATATTCAAGTTGCTTGAATGGTGAATGTAATATCTTATGATTATGATTGTCCTACTAAGTAACTTAGTCCAAATGATGACAATGAACATTTTCTTAATAATATCATATATTGTGTAACTTAGTCCAAATGGTGGGTCGCCTTTCTCGTTCTCTTTTTTTTTTTTTTTTTTTTTTTTAAAGGACCGTCTGGTGGCTTCGCCATTGCAGTTCACCCTTTCAGGGACCGAGAAGACTCACAGAGGCATTTCAACCTCCCATTGACCACCATCGTGTCATTCACAAGCCAGAAATCAAACCCAAGACGTGCCGTGTGGAATACGGGCTTGAAATTCTTCCCCAACCACTGGGCCGCCCCGTGGTGGTTAGTCACCTTTGTCGTTTACTTTACCTTAAATTAGGCAAGTTGGAGTTTTCTCTCATAGTCATGTCCATGGGCGAAGCTACATTAGAGCAAAGATGGGTGATCACCCTTCTAGTCATAAAAAATCCCCATGAAAAATCAGGAATCCGCTCCTTTAACCTTGCACAGAAAGTGTTTGATGAAATGTTTGAATGTAGGTTGATGTCGTTGCTTCTACACTGCGTGCGCCATATTCAATTCAGTCAAGTTATTTGAAATATTTAGGCCACATGTTTGACACAGTTATTCTTCTTAAAATTCACTACAAATCCATACGAGTTTCCAAAAAACATCTCGTAATCACTTAAACTTTTTATCTCATACTATCATATTCACCAAAATATTTAGGAAAGTCTATCAATTTTTATATATTATATGTTAGAACCTTGCTCATTATACAAACACACATAATGGATTTATACTATAAGAAATGGTGCTTATATCCTCCTTCGAATATTCCGATTAGTCCAAATCCTCCTTCGAATATTTCAGGTAGTCCAAATCCTCATTCGAATATTTCAGGTAGTCCAAATCCTCATTCGAATATTCTGGTTAGTCAAAATCCTTATTTGAATATTATAGATGGTTTTCAATAAAGTAAAGTCACTTAGTTGAATGAAATATTGTCCAATCTTCTTGCATACCAAGTCTTAGACCTTGAATGATTGTCTATATTTTCTGGAACATTTTACCCTTTAAATTTTGCCGATCTCCTCGATAATTCTGGACTTCACCACTGATCATATCCATGGTGTTTTGGATAAACAACTTAGTCTCTCTTGAGATATCGGTTGAGTCGTTGAAAGCTCATTCAATAATTCTCGTTCTTTGGCATCCTCCCTTGTATCCTCGGGTCAAAATGAATATGGAGGGCCTTGCTAAGGGTAACTCGAGTCCTGCAGCTTATGATGGGATTTTTTAAGATTTTGCAGGTTAATTTGGTTGTGGTTTCTTCAAGAGTTTAGGGTATCTCACTTCTTTCTATGCAAGGCTTCGTGCCATCATTCTTGATATGTAGTTGGATCATGTGTGGAGATAGAAGAATTTGCGGCTTGAAAGTGATTTTTCGTGTGATCTCTTATTTTGCTTCTAGCTCTTTATTTTTTAGCTAATTACCTGCTATTATAATTTTTAAAATCCCCCCTATCGTTAGATGCTCATACTTTTCATCTAACAATTTATCTATCTTTGTACATGCATATGTTGACCAAGTGAGAGACATCTGAGAAAAAAAGTAATTTTGTCCCTAACTCATAACTACAACAATTTCTACCTTTCTTCCCTTCCATCTAATCCTTAGTGAGGGACAAAATTACTTGTTTACTGTCGAAAGTTTCTCATGTGCACAACATGTGACAAAAATGACCTAATGTCAAGTTGAAAAATTCAAAAATCTAATTGTAAGGGAAATTGGGCTGAGATTATAAAAGTTTAACAAGAGTAATTGACTAAAATAAAAGTTTAGAAAGAAAATTGACAGTGTCTTACAAGTTCCTGGGACAAACTGTTGAAACACAATAACAAGTGAGACGATAACTGCCTTTTTCTGAAATATTGAAAATATATGAATCAAACGTGAAAATGTTTTAATTATCTAAGAAGAGTTTATGTGAATATATTCTTTATGGACAAAATTTTCTGGACAACTTTCCAATGAATTTGATAGTGACTAAGCACGTCCAAGTAGTGTAAAGAATGGTCAATACTTAGGTCCACTAACTCTTCTATTATGAACAATGTAAAAAGTCGCTTGTTGGAAATGCTTCAAATTAAAACAAGAAGACATGTCAGTGTAGTAAAAAGTCGCTTGTGGGCTTCCAGGGCAGAGCATATATTAATATGCCGTAAGGTGTGCATGGAAGTCATGCGACGTAAACAAATTCAAACAGATGCTTCCGGCCAAAAACGGATGACCAAACAACTGAAAAATCGTGTAGTGAAGGTCGCATTCTCAAATATGAGTATTTTTTTTAAATCCATTTCTTTTTTCTTTTTCTTTTTTTTTTAAATCCATTTCTTTAATATGAGGATTTTTTTGTTTCAATATGAGTTCAGGCACTGTCTTTTTTGGACGCGATTTAGTAGCATTTATCAATTGGATTAGTCCTTCAATCTCACGCTTTCTGGTACATTTTTAATTGTATGGTTTGTACTCTGTTAGGGTATCTCCAATATAAAAATATAAAATTGGAAATGTGAAATGATGTTTACCCAATCCTCTCTGGATCCTTTTGGTGAGGATCATAGGAATTCGTAAATCGTATCGGTTCATTGTACATCGTGCTATCAATTTTTGTCAAATTTTGTTTGTATTTAATTTTAAATAAAAATATTTAAAATAATTTCTGACCATACGATGTACAATGAACGGATATGATTCACGGATCTCCAGAATCCTCACAAAGAGAATCTGGCGAGGATTCGGATTCGATGTTTACCATCTTCGATGACATTTTTTAAAAAATATTTCAAGATGTACACATTTTTTTGTTCCATTGATAAGTTGCAAAGTCCTCAAATGTTAAATTTGTTGTACGTCTAATTTATTGAATAATATAAAAGGCATAGAGAGGGGTTGCGGCGGCATAAAGCGAAAGAGAGATGTGTAATTATGAGGGGTGTGTTATATCATCACATTGTGCCTTTATTTATAATAGTATGAAAGATAATTTTCTTATCCCAATAGGATTACAAAATATATAGTCTAAAAGATATGGTAGAATGCCATGGTGATATTCTAGATATGTTAAGATTTACACAATCACATTTCTAATCTAAGGACTGCAACAAAATTTACATTTTCATCTTTTTTTATATGAAAAGTAAACTTCATTAAAACGAAAGATGGTTACAGGCCAGCACAGAAGAAGGTAAAATAACTCAAATACATTGGGGTAAATCAGATACATAAAAGCCTAGCCCAATTAAATAAGTAAAAATGGAAACTCAAATCCCTAATCTTTGACTGCAAAAAGCAGCTTCCACCGCGGTCACCACGACAAAAGTCATGCCACTAGTTGCCGAAGTTGCAACAGTAAAGAAAAAGACAAAGTGGTGAAACCGACCAAGACAACACCGCACAAAACTACCAAACCCACAACCAAAAGCACACAACATCCAAATTTCTTCACCAAAGACACAGAACCAAAAGATAGTTACCGGATCCAAAACCCATTCACCAATCCCTGCAAATATATACAAACAAAGTAACTCATGGATGGAAGGTGAGGCTAAGGGAGTATGTAAAATACCCTTAATTCATGGATAAAAGGTAAGGCTAAGGGAGTATGTAAAATACCCTTACTTTGCTCGTAACCACAGAGCACTTGGCCTCGAGGGAAATTTGACATGCTAGTTGGGGGAGGGAAAGTGAGGGAGGGAGTTAAATTTGGCAACCATATCCGTCTCGGAGTCCGTAGATCAGAGCAAATGACAAGATAGGGATGAAATATGAGGAAGAGAGGCAGAAGGAAAATATAAGGTGAGGTGGAGTTTTGGGTTTGGAAAGTAATGGTCAGAGGAAAGAGGGACATGAAGCTCAAAGGTGAGACAAACTCACGGGAAAATTGGAGACAGAGTTCACATAAGCTAAGAAAAATCTCAGGGGAAATTTGAAAAAAAAAAGAGAAAAAAAAAAAAGAAGAGAAGAAGGGAAAGAGGAAGGAGAATTAACAAGGTAACCACCAGCACCTAAGCCAAAGGCTAGGGCCAGCAAAAATGATTGCAGATTAAGGTACTAGAGAGAATTTCACACATTTTCTGTGGAGAGACAGAGAAAGAAAAAAGGCTAAATTGGATTAATGGTCCCCGTGGTGAGAGGGTAATCGGAAGATAGCCCCCGTGGTGAAAAAATTCAGATTTAAACCCTCATAGTGAACTCCGTTAGGATTTAAGCCCAAAATTAACATTTATGTGAACTCTCCGTTAATTCAAAATTAACAATCCCACACTTCCCCCAAGGATTTCGTTGGATTTTAAAACCACGAAATCTGCTGCATTCAATCTCAATTTGTCCTACATTTTTCTCCCTGCATCGTATTTGAATAGCTGCAACCTCAAACTTTTGATCAGAAAAATCCATGTCGGCATTTCTTATGTCGTCCTTGTTATTGGTCCTTTACACCGCTTCTTACAAAACACCTGTATGGAACAACATCACCGTTGTTGTAAACCTAAGCACCCATGAATATATTGAGAAATATATTTTCATTTTACTCAATGAAATAAGATTACAATCTGAATGTATATATACACCTATGTAGACTAACTAACTCATAACAAATAACAACTTTCCTTAACCTCTAAGTATTATCCCTTGATAGTGTATTGACAATATTACCCTTAATATCCCCTCTCAAACGAAACTGAAGGACCCGAAGTTGAAGTTTGTCTCTGAGAAACAAAAATCGTGCTGCAGATAAGGATTTTGTACAGATATCAGCCACTTGATCTTGTGAGCAGATGTAGTGAAGGGAGATGTGCTTGGCAACTACTTTTTCACGGATGTAATGATAATCAAGCTCGACATGCTTGGTCCGAGCATGAAAAACAGGATTCTTGGCAAGGGATATAGCAAATACGTTATCACACCAAAGTTGAGGAGAACAAGGCAGACAATAGCCAATGACAGCAAGTAATTGACAAATCCAAGTGATCTCAGAAGCAGTGTTTGCAAGGGAGCGATACTCTGCCTCGGTAGAGGAACGAGCAATAGTGGGTTGCTTTTTAGCGCTCCAACTAATGAGAGAATTACCCAGAAAAATGCAGTAACCACCAGTGGATCGCCTATCTAACTCACAACCAGCCCAGTCAGCATCGGAAAAGGCCTTGAGAGATGGAACAGATGAGCACTTTGAGAACCAGAGACTGTGATCAATGGTGCCCTTAAGATATCGGAGGATACGCTTGACAGCTTGGAAGTGAGAGACTTTGGGAGTGTGCATGAACTGGCATACAAGGTTGACAGCGAAACTAAGATCCGGCCTTGTCCGTGTTAGATATTGAAGAGCACCCACCAAGGACCTGTACTCAGAAGCATTGTCAAGAAGAGGAGAAACATGATCAATCTTGGAAGTGCTCAGTGGTGTGTTGCAGGGTTTTGCACCAACCATTTTGGCTTTGTTAAGCAAATCCAGAATATATTTAGTTTGGGAGAGGAAAATGCCAGTAGAAGAGCGCTTGACCTCGAGACCTAGAAAATAGTGTAAAGGACCAAGATCCTTAATAGGAAACAAATTGCTGAGCTGTGTGATCACATGCTGACAATCAACAGAAGAGGGCCCAGTAACCAAAATATCGTCCACATACACAAGAACAAAGACCAAGGAATTGTCCTTTTTGACAAACAGAGAGTGGTCACTTTGAGAACCAACAAAGCCAAAAGAAGCAAGAGCAGCATGTAGTTTATCATACCAAGCTCGGGGAGCTTGTTTCAGACCATATAACGATTTATGAAGCTGGCACACATGATGGGGCTTGGTAGAGTCTGCAAAGTCGGGTGGTTGTTGCATAAACACGGATTCAGAAAGAGTGCCATGTAAGAATGCATTACTGACATCAAGTTGGTGCAGAAACCAATCAAATTGAGCAGCAAGGGTGAGTAAGAGGCGAATTGTCACAGGTTTAGCCACAGGGCTAAACGTTTCAGCGTAATCGAGACCTTCCTGTTGGTGAAAGCCCTTGGCAACCAACCGAGCCTTGTAGCGATCTATGGAGCCATAGGGTTTTCGTTTGATGCGAAACACCCATTTGCAGCCAACTATGTTCTGTGAAGAGTGATATGGAACCATGGACCATGTTTGAGTATGAAGAAGAGCATTGAATTCCTCCTGCATTGCTTGGCGCCAATAGGGGTGTTTAGATGCTTGGAAATAGGTTGGAGGAATATAATCCAGAGACAAATGAGAGGGAATAGGATGATTTGTGGCAGTAAAAGCTTTAGGTTTGTAAATGCCGGACTTAGAGCGGGTTTGCATAGGGTGAGTGTTTATGGAGGAAGAGGGTGGAGGGGATGGCGGTGGTGGTGCAGGAGGAGGAGGGGAGGAGGATGGTCCAGAGGGTGGTGAGGATGACGGTGGTGCAGTGGGAGGAGGGGAGGAGGATGGGCCAGAGAAAGGAGATGAGGGTGAGGATGGAGTAAGGGATGGAAAAGTTAAGGAAGATGGAATAGCAGAGGATGGACTTGCAGGTTGTAATGGGGAAGAAGGAGAGGAAGAGGAAAGATCAGAAAATGGAAACTTGCTTTCATCAAAGAGAACATGCCGAGAGATGTATAGGCGTCCTGTAACTGGATCAAGGCATTTGTACCCCTTATGATTGAGACTATAGCCCAAGAAAACACAGGGCTTGCTCTTAGCATCCAACTTAGAAGAAGTATACGGCTTTAACCACGGAAAGCAGAGGCAACCAAAAACTCTGAGTGTACCATAACAAGGCAATGTCTTGAAAAGAGACTCCCAAGGTGAAGGTCGAGATAGAGTAGGTAACTTGTTAATGAGATAGATTGCAGCTGCAAAAACATCGACCCAATAAAAGTGAGGAACTTTAGATGCTGCAAAAAGAGTGCGGGCAGTTTCCACAAGATGCCTGTGTTTGTGTTCAGCACACCCATTTTGTTCGGGTGTGTGAGGACAAGATAACTTATGCTGGATGCCATGTTGTGCCAAGAAAGTAGAGAATAGAGTACTCATGTATTCACCACCAGAATCAGATCTCAAGGTAATAATTTTGGTGCACAGAGTATTTTCAACCAAAGATTTATATTTCATGAAGACTGATAGTACATCAGATTTGTATCTCAGAGGGTAGAACCAACAGTATCGAGTAAAATCATCCACAAATATGACATAGTACCGGAAACCATCCTGAGAAGCTATAGGTGAGGGTCCCCAAACATCTGTATGAATGAGTTCTAAAGGTTTCGTGGTAGTACATGTAGTGGATACAAATGGCAATCGAGAACACTTTCCTAATGCACAGGCTGAGCAAAAAGAAGAGGTCTTATGTTGGAACACAGAGATACAAGATTGAGAAGCGAGCTTATTTAAAATCTTGACTGAAGGATGGCCCAACCGTCCATGCCACAGAGTCCGGGAAGCTTTTGGAGTAGCAGTAAGAGCTGTATGCTTGGCACCAGTGTGAGATGAAGGATAAAATGGATAGAAGCCATGCTGAACAGGACTTTTAAAACGCATCCTCCCCGAAGAAAGATCCTTCACAGTAAAGTGAGAGGGATAAAGATGCATAGAGCATTGATTATCAATAAGAAATTGATTTGCAGAGAGGAGATTATGCTTCAGATCAGGCATAAATAAAACATTTTTTAGTGCAAAATTACTATGTGAAGTGGTAATGGAAGAAGAGCCAGTGTGAGTGATAGGCAAACCTTTGCCATCACCGATATACACTTGTTCAGGCCTTGTGTAGACTTCAGGATTCTGGAGAGTGGCATAGTTGTTGGTCATATGAGAAGTGGCTCCAGAGTCGACAATCCATGGAGATGAGGAGTTGGAGGTGTTGGCAACCAACGCAGTTTGGGATGACTTGCCATTATAGTGAGGGTCCATGCGATGAGGACAGTCACAAGCCTTATGATCAAATTGACGACATATTTGACAAGAAAGTTTCCTGTTGGATGAAAAATTGGACCGAGGGCCTCGATTTGAACGCTGATTGTTGCCTCGATTGAAAGTGGAGAATCGCGGATTGTTGTTCTGCCTGAAATTGCCACGAGAATTGTGGTTGCCTCGAGTAAAGTTGCGATCCAGTCCACGATTTTGATTGTGAGAAGAGAACGACTGCTGAGCAACATAGCCGTGAGAAAGAGAAGGAACAGGCAGAGGAAGAAGACCAGTGGAGGTGTTGTAGGCCTGAAAGGAAGACACCGGTGGACTTTGCTTGCGATTGGTCAGTTGGATCTCTTTGCTAAGAAGCAAACCATGGAGTTCATCCATGGTAGTTGAACCAAGACGAAACTGAATGGCATCCACAAACGAGTCAAATTCAGGAGGTAAGCCATGTAGAATGACAAAAATCAGCTCTGAATATTCAACTGGAGCACCAGCACTAGCAAGAGCATCATCAATCTCTTCAGTGCGTTGAAGATATTAAGCGGCTGTGAGATCTCCTTTGGTGAGACTTCGAAGGCGAGATCTAAGTTCGTGGATGTGAGAATGCGAGGCAGCAGCAAGGCGAGACTCCAATTTGGCCCATAGTTCTCGAGCCGAGGAAACTCCAGGAATTAGGGATTCCGAGAGAGTCGAATTGAGCCAGATGAGAATATTCTGATCATTCTCAAACCAAGCAACATACACCGGATTAAGACTACGATTTCCGGATGAGTCAGTGAGAAATTGAGGCGGCGCCGGCGAAGAACCGTCAATCAAACCGGTGAGATTGTAGCGACGAAAAATTGGAGCAAAAAGAGCACTCCATGTCAGGTAATTGGTAGTGGTAAGCTTAATCGGAACCATAGATCTAATGTTCTGTATGGTAATTGAGGTAGAATTTGAGAAATTAGGGTTTGAAGCTTCCGACGGTGGAAGAATTGGAGAATCCAATGCCGTAGAGGAAGAGACGGCAGGAGCCATGATCAGAGATGCAGAGAAGAAGATCAATCGGAGAAGATCAACAAGATCGGAGATCAAGATCGGAGTAGTAGAGAAGCGGGACGATTTGGGATCGAAGAGAGAGGTCGTCAGACGAGGGCGAGTGATACCATATTGAGAAATATATTTTCATTTTACTCAATGAAATAAGATTACAATCTGAATACACCAATATGATTAACTAACTCATAACAAATAACAACTTTCCTTAACCTCTAAGTATTATCCCTTGATAGTGTATTGACAATATTACCCTTAATAGAATACACCAATATGATAATTTTTCGTGCAATGATCACAACTAGAATATCTGCCAGACGGTACGAACATCTGAGCATGCACGATTGTGACTGAACCACAGTAGAATTCCCAAACACCATATTTCCTCACCATTAACGATCTCGGGATCAGTTGAAGCGGCTGCCAAAAAGTTGAACTACGAGGAATATATGCTGGCACTTGTCGGGGCGACCCTGGTTCCTTTGATGTGGCTTCAGCACTGGCGTTATCGACAAATGGCGCATATGCTTGGGATTGAACGCAGCAAACTTCATAGTTTTAAAATCCAATGAAATTTTTTGGGAAATGGTGGGATTGTTAATTTTAGGTTAACAGAGAGATCATATAAATGTCAATTTTGAACTTAAATCCTAACGAAGTTCACCATGAGGGTTTAAATCTAAATTTTTTTACCATATGGGCTATTTTCCGATTACCCTCTCACCACAGGCACCATTAATCCAATTTAACCAAGAAAAAAAGAACTGTTGTCCCTCCATTTTCATCTAAAAGTTACATTCTTCTTTTGGAATTCTGTTCATCAATTTTTGAATCTTAATTTTTCAACTTCAATGGCGGGCCCACTCAAACTCTTTTGATAATTTTGAGCTCCTCTTTTATACAGTTTTGTATTTAATGTTGTTTTTGGTACATTAAAAATTTTCTTTTTTTTTTTGAACAGCCAGTATTCAACAAGGGGCGTGAGGAACCGCGCAATACCATCAATTTCTCTGAACTGGGAGATGGAAAAAACAAAAAAAAGGAAATACAGATTAATTTTTTCTATTTTCCAGTGAGTTGTGTATTTTGCATCAACAAATTTCAGCTTACTGTGGAGTAAAAAAAAATGTACATTGTTCATTTCAAAACAGTTTCTATCTCTCGTTGGAGATACTAATTAGAGGGTGTGTATTTATGCGTCCTTGTCATTTTATTGTTTTTACTTTTATAAACAAATCAATTCCGTTATTTAACAAAAGCCGCAAGTTAATCCAACCTATGGCAAACGAAACCTAACTAAACCTACAAAGACCATATTATTTTTTTCCAAATTCAATGCAATATTGTTTGACCTAATATTATGTCATGAGTCTGTGCAAACGAGATAATTGAAGGAATAGAGTTCTAAACTGTTGAATAGAAGATCAGTTAAAGATAATTTTTTAATATTATTGAGGGATAATATTGTGATCTTCTTAATCATAATAATTCACTCTTAATAATATATTAAACTGTCCTGATTTTCTTATGCTAAATAAATGAGATGCAAATTATATCTCCAAATTGGAAGCAAATGGTACAGTTAAAGTTGACGTAGAGAATAGTTTGAATGGATGATTGACACACCCAGACCGAGATCAAGGCATGCTGGCCGTCACGTGAGAATGACGTAGCCATGTGCACAGTGTGGAAGCAATAAAGATAAGAAATATACGAATAATTAAAAACCAAATTACTAGAGTGCACTACTAAACAGAAAGTGATAGGAGTTAGTTAAAACAGTGAACACTCCTAATCAGAGCATAAAGTCTAGGTGCAGTCCAGTAGGACAAGTACTAGTTATACAGTACCAGTAATGTCCTGCTATTATTTAGATAAGTCAGAACTGCCGACGTCCTCAAGCCACCAACATCAAACTTACTTAAAATCTGGAGGGGCCCAAAACAGAAAACATGAGTGGGCAAAAACAAATGTTTTACAAAACCATTTCATTTATCAACATACTAACCCCTCGCTGTAAAACATGTAAAATTTTCCCAGAATTAAGATATAAGCATATACATATATATATATATATCTTAAATCATAACAACTCAATTCATGCTTCACATAATCATATTCATATGTATACCATGCCAAAATATAACAAAGTAAACAATCCAGGTAAGAATGATTTCATAGAAATATGATATGTTAGCCGAAACCCCTGAGGTAGTCTGTACGGTTGAATTCATAGCTCAAAAGTCAATCTAGCCGGAGTCACTATAATGACATATACGGCAATATACTGCACATAAGTCAGAACCACTAAAAAGGGGTCTGTACGACAAGATTGGGTGAAATATAATTATGCTCAACTCTATTATCTCATAATAGTCGGGCGATAAATCGCTAGTCACCTACGAGTTGGAACCATGAATAAGGTCTGTACGACAAGACTGTGCACTTAAGTTAGATCCAATATGAGCATATAGTGCGGGAGGTGACATAAATAAACAGGCCTGTACTTTCTATCTCTGGCTAAATCTCAATCACCCTAGGTGCAGTTTTATGAGCTCAACATCATTTCACATATCATATCATCGATGACTCACATAGCCAAATGTAACTTACCTGAACTTACCTATGCATCCACAGCACCACATTTATATGTATACAACCATGAAATGCATATTCAGAATATAAAAGCATTTGGCATATTATTTCAAAGCATACTTTCCTTAAAAAATGCATTTCTGGGAAATATATCAAGTATATAAATATATACTGAAAACAAAAGCCCACTCACTGGTATGTCGAAGGGTCGTAGCCCCCAAGTCGCCCTTGGATACGCTCGTCCTCGAGATAAGTCTCACCTATATGCGAATTAACTATAAAAACGTTATTTTAAAGAACATAGGCAAAACTAACTAATAACTTCTCATACATTGCTCAAATTGGGTATATGAATATACCACAGTGATCTACACAACCTCAGGATCATCCCTAAATTTTTAGATAATTTTTTCGAGCTCCCAAGCGCCGCCACACGCCGGCAAGGGCATGGTAAAACACGCCCCCACGCGCGGCCAAACCTGACGGATTCCCTAACCACCGTTAGGGAATATTCCGTTAAACCTAACAGATTCCGTTAAAATTGACTGATGGCGTCAGCATATTCTGTCCAAACTGATGGAATATGCCGTCATCTTCTCCGGCGAGTCGCCGATCGTCGGAAAACTAGGTAAAACTTTAAACCTACTATTCTCACTCATTTTTCAACCATTTTTCATGAAATTGGTACCAAAATGAAGCTAATAACATGTAGAATCAGGTTATAATTCTACTAGATTTTTCTTGAGAAAGGTCGATAGCTCGGCTTACCTAGAAACACGTCGATCTCAATCCTACGACGTCCAAATCCTTCCAACGAAGTACCCATAGACTTGTGAGGACCTCCTTAAGCTTCCTATGTCCTTAGAATTCCCTGAAACGCAAGATTTTACGTGTGCATGAATAGTGCATAAAATCGGGGTTAGGGTTTTCTCAGGTTTTCGAAGCATTCACATCCAAACAAGGGTATCAATGTACTCAGGAGGTTACAATGAGTAAGAAGTAAGAACCTTAACTTTAAAGTTTCAATCCGTGAAGTTTCAAGGGCTTTGGATGTTTGTCTGTATGAGTTTGAAGGAGAGAGAGAGAGAGTGAGAGTCCGAGAGAGATGAGAAGGTACGGGAGAGAGAAGAGAGATAGTGTGTGTGTGTGGTCTAGGACTAGTCAACCACAAAAAAGTACCATAACTTAATCCTAATTGGTTCCAAACAATTAGGATTTAAGAATATTAACTCAAAGCTACACTTAAACCACATTACCCAACTAACGTCCAAGGGTATTTAGTCAATTCATGTCGTCGATAAATATATATTTGGGACGGGCTGTGACAATGATGAATGATGATGACTACATTTTGGTCATCAAACAAGACCAGCACGTGGTAAGTGGTGGTATTTGTGATCACCAAAAGAAAAATAATGAATTATTGGCGAGATGATATGATGGTCATTAGCTTGGTTTTTGGTAAATGATGTAACAAATTGTGGCTTATAGATAGGATTGGCCTTTGGTGGCGATGTGATAAAGCTTTAGCCTAGATAGGCTTTTAGCTTGTTTGAAAAGTCAAAGATAGCCAAATTGGAGGATATGCTTTAATTTATGGCACTCGTTTCATTACGCCAAGTTGACCTAATAAATTTTTATATGATTTAATACGAAAATAATAGATTTTCGATCGACACAATAACTAATCGGGTTGTTATCAGGTCACACGATAAGAACCCGTTAATAACAGGTCCTTAACAGGTTTACACAAATGTGACACGCATGTAACCCTCGTACCAAGAAACATAATCTGGATTGATGAGAGAGGTGCAATTATTGGAATCATCATGTAGCATTTGAGGCGGTGGAGGTGTTGATCCATCAACTATGTTGATGAAATTGTAACAACGAAACATTGGAGCGAACAAAGCACTCCAAGTTAGATAATTGGTAGTTGTGAGCTTAATCAGCACCATGTATCCAATGTTCTAAATCATGACGGAGGAAGTGCCAGATGAGTGATTGTGACAGAGGAAGTCATCGGATGAGGTTGATGAACTTAAGTTGTAGAATCAAAGGAAGGAGAAGCAGAATCTGTCATTGATGTGAAAAGCTAGGGTTTTGGAGATAGAGAAAGTGCAGAGATCGCGATCCAGATCGCTGAGAAAAAATGAGGAAGAAATTGTACAAGATGAAGCGTGTTTGGATCAGGTCGTGAGATAGAAGGCGATTGATACCATATTGGGAATAATCTTTTCATTGAATGAATAATAATATTACAACATGTATATATACAAGTATTCTCAACTAATGAGAGAAAAATCTCATTCTAACTAACTGAAAACAACTATAACAAACTATCCAATATCTAAGGAATATCTTTTACACTTGTATTTACATTTTTACCCTCAATATAAGGAGCCTCGGACTCGCAGCATGCAAATTTGGAGTGCTCCACCCCTAACTTAGGTGAAATGTAAGGGTTGTTTTCAGGAACCAGGAAGGTGAGTTTGTGGTTGGACTCTCGATCCACATTGCACATGATGCCTCTCCATTGCAGGTGGAGTTATTGGCAGTTAGAATGACTCTATTGTTTGCCAATGAGTTGATTCTAGATGAAGGGCCTGTGTAATTTGAAGGGGATTTGGATATTGTACTCACTACCATGAAGAGACAAGAAGAGGGTGTGTCCACTATTGGACCAATTATCAATGACATTAGGCGACTGCTATTACTTTCATTTACCAAGGTGAGAGCTTCCCATGTTCAACGGGAAGCCAATCAGGTGGCACATCGGCTAGCACGAACATGAATTGGTAATGATACTGAGATGGTGTGGTTTGAAGATCTGTGGGATTTAATTATGGATGTTTTGTTGGAAGATTGTTCTAGGTAGTAATTGATTTGATTGTCCTATTAAGAGGTTAGTTCTCTTTGTTTGAGTGTGCGGAACAC
This sequence comes from Malus sylvestris, assembly GCF_916048215.2. Lineage (NCBI taxonomy): Eukaryota > Viridiplantae > Streptophyta > Magnoliopsida > Rosales > Rosaceae > Malus > Malus sylvestris. The sequence continues at coordinate 11,491,077 of NC_062270.1, read as the reverse complement.
TCTTTTTTCCTTTGTTTGGTTTGAAATCCCTAACAAAATTTTTATCGAGGCTCAGCACGCACCATATCCTCTATGTTTGTGTACGTGTTCTCTTCTTAATGAATATTGTTTTTTTTCCTCAAAATTTGCATGCCTTATTTTTTTAATTTTTTTGGGGTAAATTACATTTTACTACCTTAGGTTTGAGATCTATTTCAATCTCATACAACATCTTTAAAAAAAAATCACTTTCATACCTCAAATACTATTTTACTATTTTATTTCAATATAATATATGGTTACATTTTTTATCCATTGTCCTGTTAAGAGCTGACGTGGCTGTCACATTTGTGCCACGTGCCTAAAAAATAATTTTTTAATGCAAGTAAAAATAATTAATTTTAAAAAAAAATTGCCCTGAACCCTATCATTTCCCTTTCCCCACAACCCCCCACCCATCTCTTCGACAATCTCCAGCTTCTTGTCTCCGGCCTCCTCCTTCTTCCAACACCACCAGAACCACCACTACTACAATCACCATATCCACAACCACCACCATCACCGATCAGCGTCCGTTCAGCCTCCTCCTCTCCGTCTTCGTCCGTCCGGTTCTCCATCAACCACCGCTCGATCTCTCACAACCATTATGCGAACCGATCCATCGCTATTTCGAAGATAACCAAACCGATTTCGATGCCGAAGAAGACCTGTATGTGCTCGCCGACATCACATCGGGGATCGTTTCGCTGCAGCCTTCACAAGAACCAAGGAGGGAGTCAAAACACCAGATCTTTCCCATCAAATAGGTTGAATATACGCAGATCCGCTATGACGAACTCGCTGGTTCGAATCAGTGGAGTCGAAGGCAAGTGGGTGAAGTGAGCCTTGACCACCCTGATTCGGCCTTTCGCTCACTAGCAGCGGCGGAGAGCTGGGTTTCAATTGAACTTCCTTGGCGACCCGCTCCACTCGAAAACCGTCGAAATGGTGGATGTGGTTCGGCGAAACTAGCTGGACAGCGACGGCGGGTTTAGGATGGGCCTTCTAGGCCCGGGAGTGGTGGCGAGAGGAGGAGGAAGAGGATGATTGCCCGGATCCCCTTTTCAAATTTTTATTTATTTTTTGCTGAGTTGGTATGACGTGGCAGATGGATATCCATAGGGGTGGATTTTTTTGCCAAATTGCCGTGCCAACCGAATTGCCAACTGTGCCATACCGATTTTGTGCCAAATTTGTTGTACCAATCGGTAATGGTACGGTATTGTACCGTACCGAAATTTCATGGTACGGTATTGGTAATGGATACCATTACCACGGTATTACCATACCATACCGAAAATCCAATATAATTTATAATTTATAAATTATATAATAGATAATTATATAATACATATTTATAATATTCCAATAATTTGAAAATAAAACTCTACTTATATTAGCATTGTTGTTGGTGACTTTGATCTCTTAAAATTGTGGAAATCAAACACAAAAGAGTTCCTAATTCTTTCACACATAGCCAAAATATCTTTGTAACCCCCACTTATACTGTTGCTAGTGAAAATGCATTTAGCCTAGGGAGAAGGGTTGTGGACCCTTTTAGGGTATCCTTGACTCCTAAAATAATGGAGGCACTAGTGTATACTAGTGGTTGGCTTAGGGCAGATGAAGTAAACTTCTACAAGGAACCAACGGAAGATATGCTTCAATTTTACAAGGAAATGGAAGAAGAGAAAACAAGAAAGATATGCTTTAATTTTTTTAGTAAATTTGTTATTAAATGGTTTTTAACTTTAATTCTTCTTGCTACTAATTAATATGTTTTCTTTGTTTGTAATGTAGGCTTGACACAAACTCAATCTTCTACAAGTTCAATGCGTCCTCCAAAAGCTTCGACATCTCAAGCTTGAATAACTGATCAATGAATTCTCCTTTTTGAAGTTTACTTCCAATTTTCATTTGGTTTGAAACTTTAATTTCTATTTGGATTGTTAACTTCTATTTGTTTTGGTTCGTAACTTCTATTTGGATTGTAAGCTTAATTTTCATGATGAACCTTGATGCATCATTTGAATTATTATGTGTGTGAATTGTGAATGATGAATAATAGATGAATTTAATCTATAATGTATGAGATAAAGGTACAAAAAAAAAATGTTTTGCCCTTGAATTGGGTTAAAAAAACAAAAACATATTTTGTCTCAAAACAAAATGGCAATTACCATTACCATACCATGCCAACCGAACTTTTGGCAATACCGAACTTCGGTATACCGAAAGTTTGGTACGGTAATGGTAATAGATTTTATCAAACCGAAAGTTTGGTACGATAATTGGTACGATAATTGGTACAAGGGTTTTGGTACGGTAACCGTACCGAACCCACCCCTAGATATCCACGTATGCAAGTTTTGGAGGGAGTGGGTTGACGAGTAATGGGATCCATTACTGCCACATCAGCTCTTAACGGACCAATGAATAGAAAATGTAACGGACATATTATATTGAAATAAAATAATAAATGAGGTATGAAAATGAAATTTTTTGAGAATGTTATATGTGGTTATAATATACCTCAAACCTGAGAATACGGTAAATTGTAATTTACCTTTTTTTTCAAAAAAAAAAAAACGTGTCCGTCTCTTATTTTGGCCGAAGCATCTAGTCAGTTGAGTGCCGCGGTCAACAAAAGTGAACACATAACATCGATATTTGATTATCCATAACAGTAACATTCATGTCGTGCTGCAGAAAAGGAGTTCCCAAATAAATGGAACCACCTGCCCTAACCACTTCCACATATGGACGTATTTGCACCGCGTTAATACGGGACCCAAATCTCCAACCCAGAAAAACAGATGGGACTCAAAATCCCCATCAAACAAACCTTTATTATATAATATAATAAACCGTGTCAAATCATATTTAATGCATACGACTTTCACAAGGGGCAGCTTTGCGTGGACTTGGAAGTCACAGCAGCATAGAAGATTTGAACATTCATCCCCTTCGGATCAGGATCCTCTCCTGAGCTAAAGATGAAGATCCTCTTTATCAATGGGTGTGGACCGTTGGATAAAAATTCAACAGTTACAAGCAAAAAGTTCTTTTAAAGTTATAATAATTATAGCCGTTGAATTTTCATCCAACGGCCCACATCTGAGAAAGATCCTCATCTTAGCTCAGGAGGATCCTGGTCCATCCCCTTCGTCTCTATTTATTTCAGGTATTTAAATGAACAACCTTTCTGTGTGGTTCTTTCAGGTCTTCACTAATTCCTCCTTTGATGCTGATCCAGTTTTCCCCAAGAAAACACAGAAATTATGGCTTCTGCAGGATCAGCATCCAGCCGTTCACTTCAAGACACCCCCACCTGGGCTTTGGCAGCAGTTTGCTTTGTGTTCATTTTTCTCTCTCTATTTATAGAGCACTTGATCCATCTCATTAGCAAGGTATGTACATGTTACCTTTTGTAATATATTACCATCAAACTTGTTGAAAAAGTCAAATGGTTTTTTAAACTGGTTTCACTAATTTCAAATTTTCTTTAATTTGATCATGTTTTTTGATGCAGTGGCTCAAAAAACACAGAAAAACCGCCTTGTTCGAGGCCGTAGAGAAGCTCAAATCAGGTAAGTTATTTCTGTTTGCTGATTCATTAGAAAAAGAACTCAGAACCTATCCTAATTCTGAGAGTATTCTTCCCACGTAGGCAGTTTATGCAGAATGTATGTTCTAGTTGGTAATTTGACACAATTTGCTGAATCAAATTTTTTATTTTTTTGGTGCAGTGCTTATACTCCTGGGATTTATGTCACTAATTTTAACAGTATCACAAAGATCCATATCCAAAATATGCATACCCACAAAAGTTGCATTCACCATGCTTCCCTGCAGAAAAAATGCACCAACAAAAACCACCAAAGCTCTTGGTTTAGAGCAAATACCAATAGAAAGAATGCTTGCAGCAGCCAATACCAGTGAGGATCACTGTGAATCCCAGGTATGTTATTAAGTATTTTGCTTTTATTGATATATTTTTGCGATGAAGAGGGTAGTTGTTTTTCTCTTTTAATTTAGTTTTATTATTTAATTAAAAGAAATTTTGGGTTTGCAGGGAAAGACCTCATTTATATCTCAAGGGGGGCTCAATCAGCTCAACAATTTCATCTTTATTTTGGCAGTTATGCAGATTGTGTATAGTGTTCTCACCATGGCTTTAGGAAGGGCCAAGGTATGCATTTCTAATTTTTCACTCTTTTTCTTTTGTATAACATTTTTTTTTTTCCACACATTGGCATCGTGCGAGAGCAACAATCTTTAGAGTCCAAAGCATGTATCATGCAAAACAGTCGATCGTTCAATAATTGTATGTGAACAACAGTTTGGGTGTTTATAGCTCTTCCATCGCCAACTCTCAACCATAATCCCACCCAATGTTCTCCAAATCACACCTCACCGACAGTTTGGGGTTGAGAACCTGGTTGTTAAAAATAGTAGAATCCCAATTAAATTTCTACAAATTGACTTTTTTTTTTTTTTTTAGATTTTGAGAATGCATCCCAACCTGAAACTGAAAAGAATTTGTTTGTTTCACATGGAAAACCTTTGCCCCCCCTCCAAGGCAGCCGGGGGGAGCTTTGAGCATTGAAAGGCAGAAAAAATGCATTAAGATTCGGATCATGTGTCATGTCATATAGTCAAAGGAAAAGTATATAATTTTTCAAATTATTCTAATCCTATTTGTGTTACATATGTATTATCTTACTACATGTTAATTAATTATAAAAATATTGTGGCAGCCACTTCAATTTGTTGTATTCTAAATCTTTAGTCGAAAAAAATAAAACATACATTCTAGAAGAAATGTTAAGAAGACTCTTAAAATGAGACTTTCCATAGATTATTTGTCACCTCATTGTTTAACGTTAATTCTCATACCAACATCATAAAATATTGTGCCAAAAATATAAAATGGCGAGTTCATGAAGAGTCCCATTTTTAAAACAAGTCTTTGCATTTATAATATTCTAGTGGCTTTTACTTAAATGGCAGAGCACTTTATTTCCCTTGTAATAATTTATTAATTTATAACTAATTGGTTACTCGGGTAACTAGTTTAACATTGCGTTCAAACAAATTTACAGATGAGGCGTTGGGAAGCATGGGAAAAAGAAACTCAGACAGTGGAATACCAAGTGGCAAATGGTATGATAAACAATGACATAAAATTCTTAATCGTTTTAGGTGTAATCTTAATTTGTTTCATTTGTTCCATAATTCAATTTCAATAAAGTACAGCAGGTAATTCAATCTTCTTTTTTCAATACTCAACTTCTTTTGGGTATAGATCCTAATCGGTTTAGGTTTACAAGGCAGACTACATTTGCTCTTCGACATATGAGTTCTTGTACAGGAAGAGGAACCACTGCTCAACTGTGGATTGTGAGTTGATTTTCTTTTCACTTTAATTATTGTTATTATTATAATCATAAGATTTTATGTTAACATATATGTGGTTGTCCTGAATCATGATAAGTTTTTTGCTCATAATTAATTATTGGGTAAATTATATAAAACTACCTCAACTATTGGGTCATTAACAGTTTCATACCTAAGTTTCAATGTCATATCTCATCTACGAATTTGCTACAATTTCATACCTCCCGTCAGTTGTCTGTTAATTCATCTGTTAAATGTTGACGTGACTTGAGACATGGCCCATTTTCTATTAAAAAATTATTAAAATAATAATTTACCCTAAAAAAAAAAAAACCCCACACCCATCTTCCCTGACCCCTTCCCCTTCCCTTTCCCTTCCCTTTCCCTACAACCCCCTTTCCCTTCCCCACCCACGCCAACATCTCCACCCGCCACCACCTCATTCACCCTCGACCCCTCCCTTCCCTTTCCCTACAACCCCCTTTCCCTTCCCCACCCACGCCAACATCTCCACCCGCCACCACCTCATTCACCCTCGACCCCTTTACCACTCATGCCAACAACTCCAACCTTCCCCACATCCTCTCTTCCTCCTCCCTCCAACAGCTCCAACCCCTCATTCCCTTCCCCCCGTCGGTCCCCCCCCCCACCCCCCCCCCCCGGCCCCCAAAACCTTCATTCCAAGCCTAGAACCCCTTTCCTGCAACCCACCCCTTTATTCCCCCTCGCGTCTTCCCCAAACCCACTGCGCACCCATCCTCCACCTCCTCCTCCGCACCCACCCTCGCACCCACCCTCTGCACCCACCCTCTTCCCTCCTCTACACACCCCACTCCTTAAATCCACATCCATTCCCCCCACCCAAAACCTCCAGTTCGTCTTCCCCCCACCCCCTCTCCCCCCATCGAGCCCAACTTGCAACCCAGAAAAGAAAAGAAAAAAAAAATCTACATCCCTTCTTCCCCCGACCCCCCCCCCTTCCCTGCACCCACCCTCTCGGGGAAGATGAAGATGGTGATTTTTTTTTTTCTGGGTTGCAGGTTGGGCTTGGGTGGGGGGAGAGGTTAGTGAAGCAAGAGGAGGAGGAGGAGGAGGAGGAGTGGGAAAGGGAGTAGCGCCATGGGAGGGAGGAGGAGATGGAGGAAGAGAGGGCGCGGGGGGTTCTGGAGTGAAGGGAGGAAGGGTGCAGGGGAGGGAAGACGGGTGGTTGGGAGGCTCGGGAGGGGAGGTGAAGAGAGTGGGGGAGAGGGAGGTGGTTGGGAGGCTCGGGAGGGGGAAAGGGGGTGTTGCGGGGGAGGTGGGGATGAGGTTTTGGGTTTGGAAGGGGGGGACGGATGAGGAAGATGGGAAGGGGGGATGGGTTTCGCCGGGGGGGGGGGGGGGATATGGGATCTGGGTTTGGGTTTCTTTTTTTTTTAATTTAATATTTAATTATTTTTTTTTAATAGAAAATGGATCCCGTCACTTGCCATGTTAGCATTTTAACGTAGGAATTGACAAACAACTGACGGAATGTATGAAATTGTAACAAATTCGTAGATGAGGTATGACATTGAAATTTTATAAAGACGAGGTATGAAATTGTTAATGACCCAATAGCTGAGGTAGTTCTGTGTAATTTACCCTTAATTATTAAATTGTTAATTATGTATTATGCAGAGGTGCTTCTTCCGGCAGTTCTATCATTCAGTGGACAAAGTTGACTACCTCACTTTGCGCCACGGTTTCGTTTCAGTGAGTATATGTAAATAGACAAACAAATAAGACATCAAAAATATATCATTCTGTTTACTGTTAATTAATTGGTTCTCATATCTCAGTAGTTTATATCTCAAGTATGTTTTTCACAAATTTTGCAGACTCATTTGTCCACAAACCACAATGCATTCGATTTCCAAAAGTACATACAACGATCACTGGACGATGATTTTAGAACTGTAGTCGGAATCAGGTTGCCGCTTGTAATTTTTATTAAATTTTAATTAGAAAACCTGAGTTCATTAAGGTTGGTAATTATATATACAATTAATTTAGTTTGTTCATGTTGGCTAATTGTGTGTTTGTGAAATCCATCACTTGGCAGCCCTCTCCTGTGGTTTATTGTCGTCATCTTCATCCTCCTTGATGTCCATGGTAATTAAGAAGCAACCAATTAAGTCCTTAATTTGCTTATTCAACCTAAATAATTTCTTTAGTTTCTGGTTGGTACTAATTAACTATATGAACTTAAACAGGTTGGCAGGTGTATCTCTTGGTATCATTTGTGCCACTAATTGTATGTACTAAATTTTAAACTAGCTCTTTCTAATCATGGTTTTACTTTACTAATTCTTGTAGTAATTAAGGGCTAATTAAGATGTGTTCGTAGATAGTGCTAGTTCTTGGAACCAAACTTGAAGTAGTAGTAGCAAACATGGCTCATCAACTTCATGACCAGGATAATGTGATTAAAGGAACTCCTCTGGTGCAACCAAAAGACAGTCACTTCTGGTTCAGTCAACCGCAGTTCGTCTTGACTCTTTTACATCTCACTTTGTTTATGGTAAATACTAATCTTCTTTCTTAACTCCGTATGAGTACTAATGCCTAATTAATCATCTCAGTTATTACTATGATCAAATTAACTGACATGATTTCGTCTTTGCAGAATGCCTTTGAACTTGCTTTCTTTATATGGGTCACGGTACGTGTTATTAATTTCCACTTGTTCGTTATTTAGTTAGAAATGTGTTGTTATCTTGACATACATTTTGTTATTTTTATCATATTCTCTATCTAAACTAATAAACCATTAATTAGATTAACCATTACCTGAATATATATATATATATATATATATATATGTTATTTATTAGATCGACAACATGATAATATAACACGTCAGACTGTTTGATAAAAGTACACTACTCCGGTTTAGTCAATCGATATAGTACTCGAGATAAAAGTTACTTTGTTCTAATGAAAATTAAGATAAAAACTAACATACCTCTCCTTTCTTAATTATTTTCAGATGCAATTTGGGATACACTCCTGCTACCATGAACACATATATATTATAATCGTACGAGTGGTTTTAGCGTAAGTACCAACGCTCATCTTCGAATCTTCCTCTACTTTCTCTCATCATCTACATATCTACACTCAATTTTGCACATGTCTGTCATTGTACAAATCAGATGCTACTTAGCATTGTTCTACTAAAAGTAAATGGTTGACAAATTTCTGTAGGGTGACGGTTCAAGTGATGTGCAGTTACATTACTCTTCCCCTCTATGCTCTAGTGACCCAGGTAATGCATGCCTTTACTTGCATATGAGCATATAGTTGTTTTCTCTCGTCAGATACTATGTTATGCTATGCGTCAAACTATCAATGTGAATCACACAGTCGAATACAATCCAATCGATCAACTGTTAAAAACTCACAGTTTGATAGTGTAACATATCATTTGATAAGAAGAATATAACCCTCGATATTGTACACCTAAACTCGGGTTATACATGCATGCAGATGGGATCAAATTTCAAGAGTGCAGCAGTGCTTGAAGAGCAAACAACAAATGTTATAAAGCAGTGGCACGCTGACGTGAAGAGAAGGAGGAAAAATAAATCACACTATTCACAATCTGGTCATGACGAAAATTCGTCTAGAATCATGCATTCCCCTGATTTCTCTTCACATCGCCCCCAATTAACTTTCGCCGAAATGAACCAGAGTCATCCTAGAGAAACTGAGAATTTTCATGATAACCAAGAAATTGTTGAGGATCATCAAGAAGGGGCTGGCCAAAATGAAATTGAATTAGCCAGTAATGCGTCATCTACTGAGGTACATATAGGAATGCCTGAGGTCACCAGAACACACACTTAATCCTTTCTGGCAAAACCAAACAAGTGTGATAAATAGGTTAGCCCATTAATTAGAGGATTGGAGTTTCTCGTTTCAATTTTGGCATACCCTGTATATACCGATTATAATTTGAATGTTTTGTTAACCCATTATCCTCTATATCTTGTTTTTAAGGTAATAAATATTTTATTAATCAAATGAAACCAAGAACATCATCCATCGACAATACAATTCCATGATTACGAACGCAATAGAAAAGACAATACAAAAATCCCCACATAACCACATTTAACCAAATGGAACAACAACGCTCAAGAGGGCAAAACCTTGCATCACTTTTTGATGAACTTGCAAAATACCATGTTCATTCGGCAAAGAAGCCATGCTACGAGACACCATGGCAATGCCCTCATAGGCTTTTGATAACGAAACCACACAAAAGCTCTCCTCTTGAGAAAGAGAAAGTGACCACAATCACAACCACAAAGACTCTTCTCGACAAAGCAAGAGAGCGACCATCATGAAAAAGAAAAAAAAAGAAATAGAAGGAAGGGATCAAGGATTGTTGTCGACCTAAGGTCAAAATTGGGGCCGGTGGTCGTAGGTTTTCTTTGATATATTTTTCCTCTTGCGGCTAGGTTTTTTTTCTTGATCACCATCCTTATCTCCTCTTTCATTCTCTAAAGAACCCAAAACCCACCTTCTGCAGAACCAGGTTGTCAAAAATTGCAGAGACGGGTTGTAGATGGTGAACGGTCAATGATGCAGATGCCTGCATATGGTGAATCGAAAATTGCAGAACCCACCTAGACTGCCGACTAGAGCTGCATATGACCGCCTAAAGCGCCTAGGCGCTCGCCTATTTCCTCCCGGCTTTTGTAAATGTACTGACCAAAATCGTAGCGGAGCACTGTTGCCCAGTGCTTAGGTGGCCGCCTAAGGCAACAAAGAAACATTTGTTAAAGGAATCAACATGTAGTACAAGATATGAGACAAGAGTAATGCCCTTTGCCAATTTACAACAATCAATGACTGTTCTACGAATCACCCTAGGGGCTAGCCAATGGAGCGTCATCGCGATTTAGGTACAAGATATGAGACCAGAGTAATGCCCTTTGCCAATTTACAACAATTAATGACTGTTCTACGAATCACCCTAGGGGCTAGCCAATGGAGCGTCATCGCGATTTAGGCAAAATCGTTCAGCAAAATCGGGTAGGAGTGAGACGCCACTTAGGCGCACTCTAGGAGGTTTAGGCGGCGATCTAGGCAATGGTTTTTTTTTTTTTTTAAATATTGGCTTTCTCGTCTTTGGTCGCAATCACATCTCTCGCAGATGATGCAAGATTTGATGAAAGAGAGAGAGAGAGAGTTTAGATGGGAAATTTACAATGATGGTTGTGTTAAGAATCTGAAATTTGGGAGGCGAGAGGAATGTGAAACGTTGAGAAGCAAAATTGGACGGGAGAGAGAAAGTGATCACATAAACAATGTCGATCTACTAGAAATTTGACAAAAATTTGAAATTAATTATTGGGAGAGTGAGAAATAGTGAAGAGAAGAAGGTGGGGATTCAAAGAGAGGGAGGGTAAAGAAGAAAGTGAATAAGAGAGACTGAGGCGACGACTTCATTTTGTAAAGAAAAGAAAAAAATTCAAAACAATCCCTGAACGTTCATCCATTATGAACGCTCATGATTGAAGAATCCCAAGGATCCTGAGAGAAGGAATCTGGAGAGGATCCTAGTCCATGTTTTATTTTCTTTTTTTTAAAAAAAAAAAAGAAAAAACCACACCATATTATGTACTTAAAACTCTCACATTATATTATATATATATTTTTAATAAAAAAACATATTATTCAATTTTTATATATTATATGTTATATAATAAATTTAATTAATTTATACGATATGTAATAAATGTACTCAAATCCTCTTTAGTTTGCCTAAGCCTACGTAGATGCCTAAATTCAAAGCCCCAACCTGTTACACAATTAGTATCTATCATCTTTTAAAATTCTGCAATTAATACTAAGGCCCACCGGCCCAAAGGCATACTTAAAACACCAACCATTTTGGTGTGGAAATTGGAATCAATCAATCAAATCGTGGTGCGACACAAAACATATAGTTAAAGTTGGAGACCCACTTGTTAAAGAAAATTATTAGAAAACATGTTGGTGCTTAGTTTTCAGCCTTATTTGACTAAGATAGTTTCTATTGGGACACCCCGTTGGCCCACTGGCCCCAACAAACATGTGTGCATTTTTGCTCACGGCTTTAACGTTGTGGAAATATTCATCACCACATTTATTATCATTAAACAACTTAAACTCATTCAACAATGATAAATAAAATGCTAAACTCATTCAACTTATTTTAGGCTCCACAATATTGTTAAACTAAATTATTTCTTTATTTTTTATTATTTTCTTTACACGACGAATACACATTTGGTCGCCTAAACCTTATTTATTTTTATTTATTTATATTTTAAATTGTAAAATAAAATTATTTTCTTTTTAATTACTTATAAAAATTATTTTTATAAATTTTGCTCGACGAACCAATATCCGGTCATGCAAAATCCTTGAATTTGGGTGGGAGCCAAAAATGGGACACGGGATTTCTTTTTTTTTTTTTTCTTTAAATTTAAAACTTTGTGCGACCAATCATTCATTGCGCAAAACTTTGCACAACCAATGCTTCGTCATGCAAAACTTTGTGCGACCAATGCTTCATCGCACAAAACTGTAAAAATTTGGGCAGGTGCCAAAAATGAGATGTGGGAAATTTTTTTAAAAAAATATTTATCAAGACTTTGCTCGACCAATATTTCATTGCGCAAATTTGAATTCTTCATCGAACAAAGTGATACGGTTTTGAAAACCAAAATAACTCCTCCACAATTTTCTTAATGTCTTTCTCTATTATCTTACCTCTCCTCTCTCTTTCCCTCTCCCTAAATCCAACCCTTCTCTCTCACACTCACTCCTCTCACTTAATCTCTCTTCTCTCTCTTCATTATTTCTCACTCTCACTCACTCTCTCATCACTCTCTCACTATCTCCTTTAATTCTCTCACACTCACTTCTCCCTCTCATTCTCACTCACTCTCAATCTTGCCAAAAGGTATATTCTCCCCCAAATTTTAATTTTTTTTCATTAATATGTGTTTTTGGAGTTAATTTTGAGTTTGGTGTGAGGTTTGGTGACACACTCTGACCCAGAATATCCACCTGGACTTTAAATCGAGCTGTGTTGGTCGACACCAGAAGGGTGATGAAGCCATAAAGTGAAGTGATGTGAAAAATGTGAATAAATTTAAACCTAAAAGTGACTAAATAGAAGAGTGCGCTTGTGAGTGGGAATGAACCCATTTCACATGTGATGTCAGAGCATAAGTAAAGTATAGTATGGTAAGGTGAGAATCATATCATTGAAGGTGACCATCTATACCAAGATTTGCCAAGAATCCTCGTTGACACGAAAGTTCAACACTAAAACCTGGAGGGACGAAAAAAACAAGGGTGAGTGAGCCTAAAAATAAAGCTTTGTAAAAACATTTTCGAAAACATAATAATCCCTTGCTGTAAAACAAGTATAGTTTTCAAAATATACATATTACGTATAGTAAGAAAATACTTACCGTAGCCTGCAATATCTTAAGAATTCAATACAGCACAATATTTCGTGAGTAAACACATGACGTCCATAATCACATAATCTCGCATAAGCAAACATATTATATTGAGTGCTCATAGACACATGCTGACACACGAGTTCATGCAGAGATATTCTAACATGAACATGACTGAGTGTAACAATTATATACGCTCCAACACTACAATCACATGAAGATTGGCACTATGCACATCACATATGAGTCATAATTGCCTATAGCAATCTAGGATAGGATTGGCACCTACAATGGATCCAAAGTGAGTGTATGGTGCAATGTACACATACACTTGAAAGACTGGCCCTGGCCCGGGCGAGTACTAACACCAGTGCAGCAACGATGAGTAGTGTTGATGCACAAAACCGGAGGTCTTGGAACAACGTAAATCCGACTGTGAATCTGCATGAAATGTAAATAACACAAGATGTATCGTGGTTCACCCCAAGGTTTGGGCTACGTCCACACTGATTATTGTATTTATATGAGAGGTGAGGGAGAGAACCTCTGAATATGAGAGGGGATGTGAGAAGGGTGAGAGGGCCTAGGAATTGGCCTCATCTAATTATGAGGGTAATGAGTCCTTTTATAGAATAAGGGCTCCTCACTTATTACATATTTGCCCCTTGTTTTATTGCATAATTACATTTAAGTCCCCTGAGTATTTGTATGAGATCTAAATACGGAGACCCTAAATATGGTATAAACAGCAGTCCCCCAAGTCTTCAGTTAAGGGAGTCTTTTGGCTGGAGACTTGAAATTCAGTCCATGTGTGGGTTGAAGTAACTAGATGTTGTCTTGAACTGATGTTCGATATGAGGCAATGCTCAATCTGAAATGATGCTCAACTAGAAGTAGCACATGCTGCTCAGCTGCTCGGCTCGTGGCTTATGTTGCCTTGGTTGGCTTGGCTTGTGGCGTTGAAGGTAAGGGAGTCCTTTTTATAGAATAAAGGCTCGCTCCCCAATACATGAATGATGGGCTAGAGTTGATACTCTCTAATGATGTTGAGGGGGTCTCTTTTATAGAATAAGGGCTCGCTCCTCAATACATAAGTGATGGGCTAGAGTCCCCCGAGTATTTTTCATGAGTACTCTCCAATGAAAGTGAGGGAGTCCCTTTTATAAAATAAAGGCTCGCTCCTCAATACATAAATAATAGGCTAAGTCCCCCAAGTATTTTCCATGAGGCCCAGTTGAGGCCCAATATATGGTACATAATGTAGTCCCCAAAGTCTTCGGTCAATAGAGTATGTTGGCTAGAGACTTCAAATTGAATCCATGTATGGGCCGAAGTGGTGGTTGTTCGGATGCGGTATTTGTATACCCTGCATTGAAGCTTTGTAGGTGAAGCTTTGCAAGTGAAGCTTTGAAGCTAGAGCTCTGTAAATGAAGCTTTGAAGCTAGAGCTTTGTAAATGAAGCTTTTGAAGCTGATTGACATGAGTGATGCTAATGAATGTTTATGTTGATTGACATGAGTGATGCTCATGGATGTTGACAAGAGTGATGCTCATGAATGTTTATGTATGATTGATATGAGTGATGCACATGAATGTTTATGTATGATTGACATGAGTAGTGCTCATGTACAATTTTGAAGTACTAGGCGTACTTTTGATCACCTGTAAATGAAGCTTTGAAGCTAGAGCTTTGTAAATGAAGCTTTTGAAGCTGATTGACATGAGTGATGCTAATGAATGTTTATGTTGATTGACATGAGTGATGCTCATGGATGTTGGCAAGAGTGATGCTCATGAATGTTTATGTATGATTGATATGAGTGATGCACATGAATGTTTATGTATGATTGACATGAGTAGTGCTCATGTACAATTTTGAAGTACTTGGCGTACTTTTGATCACCTGGTTGGTGGTAATAGCAGCGGGATACCAAATAATTTTTTGTAGTACCGGGCGTACTTTTGGTTGCCTGGTTGGTGCTATTTTGGACTTATGGGCCTTCGCTTTCCACACAACATTCCAGCCCATTTATTTTGGACTTTGCCTTTTTTTTTATTATTATTACCCTCTGATGGGGTTTATACAGATGTCTCCAAAAGATAGGAAAAATACATCACATCATACAAAAACAAGAAAAGCAAATCACATCATTCCGATGGGGTGTTTATTCCTTGCTTTTGCTTTCTCTTTTGCTTTGCTTTTGCTTTTGTTTCTGTTTCCCACTGCGCCTCTCTCTGTCTCATCCCTCCTGGCCTTGCTCCATTTTCTGAGCACATATAATAAGCTGACTCTTCCTCCTTTTTATTTTTCTGCTGTCTAAACACCAGCTAGTGTACTCCAGTTGTAAAACCCCATCAGAGAGTACTTTTCTTTCTACTTTTCTGCTTTTGCTTTCGTTCCTGTTTCCAGTACATCCCACTCAATCATTTCAGCCAAATTAGGATCAGGTCCCTCATACTGTGGTCTCTTAGACTTTCTATTTTCAGAATCACCATTTGCTGAATCTGCCTTGCTAGCAGTGAATTATAAAGCAAAACCGAGAATTTAACCAGAACGATATTCTTAGAACATACATTGCAAGATTTGGCCATTCTAAAACTCGTAAATGATAAGAAATTTAGACATTCCCAATAGTAAATGAGTTGGTGAAGTCGAGCTCGGATGGTTCAATCTCCCAATCACGCTTGCTGGGAAGAGGGGGCGGCACAGGCTTCTTCTCATCGGGATGTAGGATGCTTAAAGATGGCTGACTTAGTAGCTCAAAAAAATGCATTCACCGCAGAGACACACTAATGAAAAACTCCCAAATGTTCGTGAACGAATCGAAGATTGAAATGTCGATGTATCCCATCGCCAATCCAATCTGCCCCATATTATTCATGACCTCCAAACCCGTCCCCACCCCACATAAGATCGACACGAGCAAAATCCAGAAATCCAACGTCCTCATCGTTTCGAATATCGTGTGGTCTTCCCAGAGAACCGGCCTCCTCTTTACCTGCATCGCCGCCTCCGTCATCTGATGCATGTCGTCCACCGTCGTCTGCCTCAGAAGCCGCTCATCTGCACGGGTATACAGATCCAGACTCGACTCAGACGCGACCAAATCTGGCTTTGGGGCCCACGTGATGAAAAACGCATACGCCGGAATCACGAGCTGTGCTAGGAGGTAAAGGATAATGACGGAGAATATTGGAGAGAATGGGTTCGTAGGGTCTGGGATGAAGTCATAGGCGATGAGGTAGAGGGCGACGCAGACTGCGCCGGTGTTAACGATCCAGAAATATCTGGAGTTGCGGTGATCTTTATCGTCGAAGTCCTCCACCACGGCGGCCGGCGGGTCTTCTACAAGTTTCTTCGGAGCCATCGGAGAGAGAAATAGAGGATCTTGGATTAGGAAAACTTTGATTCTGCAACAGAGCCGAGCAACGAGTCTCAGAAGATTGGGATTTGGGTCAGCTTCAGGGTTTGACAGACTGGGGTCATTGGGATTCCTCCTGAACATGCAGTTGCAGATAAGAAAAGGTCAGCTCATTTCAACTCCTTTCCTGCTTTAGATCAAAGGAGCAGCAGAAATCAAACACTGTCAGGGAAGATCAGCAACTCCTCCAAATACGAAATAGGAAAAATGGGTTTGATCTAATTGTATGTACTAGTCTTTTTAGATAGAAAAAGTGGAGGGAGTAAGAGAGATGGGACTAGTTTTTTGGGTTTTTGTGATTTTGCAGATTCACGGTGGAGGTGAAAAAATGAAAGAGAACCGACATAGTTTTTCGTGTCGATTCCCACAGACGGCGCCAAATGTTGATGCATAAAATCGGAGGTCTTGGAACAACGTAATTCTGACCGTGAAATTGATACATTACCTTGTGCATCTTCATCGGTTAAAGATACTACCCTGGATGAAGGAAAAGTACTTCCAGAGAAGATGCCACATTTACATATAAGACAGATAATGCAAGTGAAAATGATACCACACTTCGGTACTTAGAAGTTTCATGATTACTCAATGGCTTGGATCTTGCAAGTCCCCAACCAAAGAGCTTCCATCACTCGGGAACTTAGGGGAGCAATGTTTGTACCATACTAAGAAAAGATCCAAATCTCAAACACTCATCACAAGCCCACAGGAAAGATAAAGGTCGTTGCTTTTTGGGTTTTGGGTTCTTATTCAGAAAACCAAGGAATCAAATTTCTCTCTCCTCAGCTATCGGTCCTCCTACTGCACCAGTAGCTTATTATGTTTCGTAGTACGACATCGTCTAATTGCGGAGAAGATCGGAGAGGCTCGACCTCTCATCCCCGTTGACTTCGGATCCTGAGTTCCTCATCTACAGCCTCAATCTCGACACCAACTACGCCGCCACCGCTCCCACATCCGAGGACGTTGAGCGAGCTTATCCCGAGCTTTTCTCGAGCTTTTCCCACAAACAGCGCCAAATGTTGATGCAAAAAATCGAAGGTCTTGCAACAATGTAAATCCGACCGTGAATCTGCAAGAAATGTAAATAACACAAGATGTGTCGTGGTTCACCCCAAAGTTTGGGCTACGTCCACACTGATATTGTATTTCTTTGAGAAGTGAGGGGAGTGAGGGAGAGAGATTCAGAACCTCTGAGGGAAAGAGTGCTCAGAAGTCTCACGACCACTCAGTGACTTGGATTTTTCAAGTTCCCAACCGAGAAGTTTTCCTCATTCGGGAAATTAAAGAAGCACTATCTTAACATACATGCTTCACTTTCAAAGATTCAACATACAAGCTTCAATAAAAGAAAAAATTCAAAGAACTTGGTGAAGAAGACCTTGGTGTATTTAACACAATACGTTGAAATGAATAAAAGATTGTTTATTGATATCTCCGATAAGTTACAAATATGTACATATATATGAATCAAAATAAACAAACAACAGGGAGCCTTCACAAAGGTTGCTCATGAGAAGTCTCAGTAGTCGGCAGAGCCCCAGAAAGAGTAAGCACCAGAGGGTGATCATTCGAAGCCTCAGTACTGGGCAGAACCCCAGAGGGAGGAGGCACCGAAGGTTGATCATTTGGAGCTTCATTACGCGGTACAGCCCAGAAGACGAATACAATAAATGCATTTGGAACAAACTCACAAACCTCTGATGATCAAGTAAAATCTGACCATCAGATTCTTGCAGCTGGTCAAGCTTCATCTTCATATTTGTAGCATAGTCATGTGCAAGCCTGTGCAACTGTTTATTCTCATGCTTGAGCCCTCTGATCTCTTGTTTGAGACTTATCACTTCAGCCGCCAATGATTCAACTTGTCGGGTTCGAGCAAATAGGCGTTGGGCAATATTAGACATAGAACATGCACACTGAGCACTGAGAGCCAGAGAATCCTTAACAACTAACTCATCAGACCGTTTGGAAAGTAGTCTGTTATCTTTAGGAGTGAGAAGGTTCCTGGCCACCACCGCAGCGGTCATATCATTCTTCATCACAGAGTCCCCAACTGTAAGAGGACCAGTAGGGGATAAGAAGGATGTGCGCCATATGTTGTCTTGAGATGGCATGGCTGCCTCTTCACCAAAGTTCAAGTCAAAATGACGATCGAATAGGCCAGACATTCTCAGAAATGATGAAGGAGAAATGAGGTGTAATAAATCCCTAAAGTAAGGGGAAATTTCCTACAAGCAATAACTCTTTAAATGTACTTCTTGCACACAATTGGTGCCCTTATAAAAGAAAGGGAAACAGGGCCGTTGGTTCAAAAATCGAAGATGCACCACTCTCTGGATTCCTAAGAGGCACCACTTTCCACACACAGCATCAGCTCCTCGGGTACCACAGATAACTTTGCCAAAGATCTCTGACAAAAGTTAGCCACATAAATTTTGAAGGTCCAGCTACCCTACTATTACCCACAAGGTTAAAGAAACATCACCACCGCTTGATAACTAGAAAGTCCTAATATGTGTCAACCTCCATGCTCCGTGGCAAGGTAGACTGGCAAAAATGCCCAACCTTTACTCACATTCGAGAAAACACTCCCAACAAGATTGCTTGCTAAAAATTTGAAGAGGCACCAATATCCGAATCTCGAGAGCCAGACTCCCAACAGGATTACATGCTCAAAATTCGAAGAGGCACTACCCTCCGAATCTCGAGAGTCAGACTTCCAACAGGATTACTTTCTCAAAAATCAAAGCGACACTACTTTCCGAATCTCAAGAGTCAGACTTCCAACAGAATTGCTTTCTAAAAAATTGAAGATGCACCGCTTTCCGAATCTCGAGAGCCAGACTCCCAACAGGATTACGCGCTAAAAAATCGAAGAGGCACCGCCCTTTGAATCTCGAGAACCAGACTCCCAATAGGATTACTTTCTCAAAAATCGAAAAGACAATGCTCTCCGAATCTCAAGAGTCAGACTCCCAACAGGATTGCTTTCTCAAAAATCGAAGAGGCACCGTTCTCTGAATCACAAGAGCCAGATCCCTGACAAGATTGCTTATTCGAAAATAGAAGAGGCACCGCTCTCCAAACTTCGAAAGCCAAATTTCCTTGGATAAAGCTTGTCTGCAATCTTCACACGCAACATCAGCTTTCCGGATACCACAGACCACTTTTTCAAAGTGCTCTGACAAAGTTAAAACACATGAAGCTTGCAGCTCCCACTACATTACTATAACCAAGAAGGGTAAAGGAATAGCACAACTACTTGTTGTTAGGGAGACTCCTATATATGTCGACCTTCATCCTCCGCAGCCAGACAGACCTGCAAATAAATAAAAAATGCTCAACTTTTCTTCACATCTGAGAGGGCACTCTCAGCAGAATCTCTCGAAATACTCAGCTTCTTTTCCTCCCGATAATACCTCTGCAAACAAGCCACACCAGAGCAAGAGTATCTCATATCATTAGGGTTAAAAGCAAGAGTATCCCATATCATGCGTTTTCCCTGTCTTTTCCTTTGGCCTTGTTCTTACCTGCAAGACAAGGAGAAAGAGAGCAATCAGTCAGCACTTGGAATCAAGCTTCCAGTCAGAAACTGACTGCCTGGAACCCTTTGCCTGATTACTTACCTGACATTTCTCTTGAGTACTCATCTTCAACATCTTATGCTTCCAGATACGATACCACATTTGCTTGAGGAACAGATAGGGCAAGTGAGAATAACACAAGGAAGCATGTGGAGACAAGTATAACAGAACACGTGCCGATACATCCACTACTTTGTCAACAGCAAAAGTATCCCATATCATCAGGGTCGAGCGTACTATAGATTTGATGGACTTGTTTTGACCCTTAAATTCTTGAGTCGGCCTTATACTCTAGAGGAAACCAGAAAACCCTCCAGCCCAGTTCAAGAATAAGCATGTAGAAAGTTACTTCTTCAAAAGAAAAAGTATCTCATATCATCTCTTCTCCATTTTCTTCTCCTTATCCTTGTTGTTGTTTACGACACAAGGAGAAGGAGAACAATCAACCGGAAGCCGAAGTCGAACCTCCGATCCAGGTTGCTTGCTTGGAAGTCTGATTGATTACCTTGTCTGTTACCTCATTCGGCAAGTCTCCTAGTTCGGCGACTTGGGGAACTCCTACTATAGGGTTTGTATCGCACTTAACCAAGCCCGAAACTACAAGTAAGCTTCAAGTGAAATTGATACATTACCTTGTGCATCTTCATCGGTTAAAGATACCACACTTGGATGGAGGAAAAGTACTTCCAGAGAAGATGTCACATCTACATATGAGATAGATAATGCAAGTGAAAATGATACCACACTTCGGTACTTAGAAGTTTCGTAATTACTCAATGGCTTGGATCTTGTAAGTCCCCAACCGAGGAGATTCCCTCACTCGGGAACTTAGGGGAGAATTATTTGTGCCATACTTGACCAATCTCGAAATTACTGAGCACCGGTTAACGTTATACCGCCAAGGACGAAGAAGAGTTTCCCTCTAACCAGGAGGCCAATCACAACGCGACACGTGTCGACATCAGAAGCCAATCATAACGTGACACGTGTCAATATCAGAGGCCAATCACAACACGACACATGTCAATGTCAGAATGAAACTAAAAACTCTCTTATATAAATAGAGATCATTCTCTCACAATATTTCCTAATGTCATTTGTACTAAATCATTCACTAGACTAAATGAGAACTTGAATCTATGTACTTGTGTAAACCCTTCACAATTAATGAGAGCTCCTCTACTCCGTGGACGTAGCCAATCTGGATGAACCACGTACATCTTGTGTTTGCATCCCTGTCCCTAACCATTTACATATTTATCCACACTAGTGACCGGAGCAATCTAGCGAAGGTCACAAACTTAACACTTTCTGTTGTATCAAAGTCCTCACTGATTTTGTGCATCAACAAGTAGATAACATAAATATAATCATGCCACAATGATTTGATAATTTTAGTCATCATATATTATTCATGGCTGCAAATATAATTAAGGCATCCCACGTATACCTCTGCATCCCGCAAGATTCAAAATAATTTCGTAAATTTCGTTATTTTGCTAATTCTTATAAACATTAGTCTAATATAGGCATATGTAGGAAGTTCTTTTTAAATTTATAAATGGAAAATAAATAAGTATATAATATTTAAAAGCAAAGACCCACTTACAGATACTTTCCATGTCACATCCGTTCGAGTTAGGAAGCCGGAGTCTCCGATAGTAATCGCACCTAAGCATAATATTGAGAACCATTAGTAAAACTCAATTAAAATGTTTGAATTTAGAGAAACGGACATCGGATTCAAAATTAACGCATCGAAATACACTAAGGAGGGTCCCGGGCAATTTTCGTAAAAAGTCAACCGAGACGTTTCGGCAGTCAACCGAGACGTTTCGGCAGTCAACTACGTTAAAACTTTATAATTTCACTAAATGGATGCCAAAAAATGACTCGGGACGTTGAAAGCCTATGAGGGTTTTCGAGAAAATTTTGAAAAAGTCAACATAAGGAATATTCTAAGAATATTCCAAAGAATATTCATGAGAATATTCCAAACCCATTTCAGAAATGGACTGGACCGGATCTAGGCTTCCTTTACCTTTTTTATTGTTTTTTCAGATTCGGTCACTGGTTTATGTGAAAGAGAAAACCAGAAGTTTAAAGGCTCTGATCGACTCCGCAACTTAACTAACACTAGCAACCTAATATACCAAATTGAGGCTTAAAGGACGAGGAATTGAAATATACCATTACAACTCCCGGCCATAGACGGAGTAGGTCGGAAAATACCTACAAGTCTCCCGGATTCACCAAACATCTAAGAAATAACTTCCCAAGTTGATTTATGTACCCATCACCACCAAATCAACCATATAGAACGAAAAATCAAACCAGGACTTCAAAAGGAAGGGATTAAGAGTACCCGCAGTTTACCTTAGTTGGAAAACCCAGAAATTTGTCGGAACAAAAATAAACCTTCCAAAGTTGAGCTTGGGTTTCCACCGTATGGGTTTGAGATTGAAGGTTCATTCTTGCTTTTCTTGTTTAATGGCGAAGGAAATGATGAGACCTAGTAGTGGTTGGCATCATGGTTTGCCGGAGGATAGCAGCTCGGTGGTGCTGCTCTCGGTGCTTCAGGAGGAGAAGGGCGAGAGATGAGAGGGAAAAGAGGTGGGGGAGAGTTTGAGAGAGAATGAGCTAAGGTGAGGTGGCAGAAAATGAGTGGAGGAAGAGTTGAGAAAAATAAAAAAATGATAGTTCTAAAATTGGGAGACATGGGAGAGAGGGGGAGAAATGGGATGTGGGCCCCGCTGGCTCACAAAACAACACACAGAGAATATCTCCCAATGGAAATTACCAAAATGCCCATCACATTCGTAATTCCGAAAAATCTCCATCGTAGCTCCAAATTTGAATCCACTTGTGCGCACACGTTCGTATCATCACGTACTACGCAAATACACTAAAAGAATGAGTCATACGTCTCTCTTAACGATGGTCAACGAAAGTCAAAATCCTTGCCTCTAGGGGCATTTTCATCAATTCCCTCATTTAAAATTAATAAAATAGTAAAATTAGGGACATGTTGTCACATTTGGGGTCAAGTATAAGGTGATGGATGGAGTTTGTGATCGGATTTGGGGTATACCAATTTTAGGGGAGATTATGCCAATTTTTTGATATTATTTTATGTTGTTTTTTTTTGTTATTTGACCATGTTTGTTTTTTTTTTTTTTTTTTGTAGGGATCGTCGAGATTTTGACGGCTAAAGTTGAGGATTATAACACTAACAAACCATATCCCCAGCCAATACCACCACAATAGACTTGTATTATGATTTTATTATTGTACTTTGTTAATTTATGTGTACATTTTGAATATATTATATATATTGGATAATTTGATCACTATTTTTCATATGTAATTTTATTTTGAATATGTCATTTTAAATTAAAGTAATTAAAAAAATAAAATCATACAATTAAATTAAATTAAAAAAGTAAAAATTTGAAAAATCTAGCGCTACCAAATATTTCATCACACAAACAATTAACATAATTAAATTAATATAAGAGAAATAATAAAACAAAAAAGTCAAAAACCTTGTGCGACAAAATATTTCGTCTCGCAAAATATTAAATTAAATTAAAAATTAAAAAACAAAAATCCTTGCATGACGAAGATTAATTTTCATCGCGTAAACCCTATTTTCATGAGTTTTGTGCAACGAACCATGCGTGACCAAAATTTCGTCGCACAAGGTTTTACGTGACAAAATTATACTTTTGCGCAATAAACTTATTTCGTCGTGCAAAGTATTTTTTGTAGAGTCTAATTGCAATGTATTTCATTGTAGATTATACCCAAAAAAAAGACAAAATTTAAAAATATTTAATCATTAGATTAAAGGGTTGTGATTTTAAGGTTTTATTTTTTTTATTTTTTTTATTATCGTGTTTGTCTACACTATTTCATTGCAATTAAATATCTTAATGGTTTACAAATTGTCAAATGGTTATGAAGAGTTTAAAAATATACATTGGATGAGTAACCACCTCAAAATGTACTCATGAATCCCCAACAAAAAGGGACTATTCATGAACCTGTTCATGAATAATAGTGAAATGTGTAGCCTGTAGCCGATAATGGGATTATTTTGGCTAGGCTTCCTTTGAATGTATAAAGATACAGATAAAGGAGAAGTTATATTGTCGCATTGTTTTGAGTTTTTTAGTTGCTGTATGCACATCAGGATCAGATGTTAATCTAACATGTGATTAAGTGATTGGGTTTAGGTCCCACTTGGCTTTTGTTTAATATCCTTCTTTTGTCATGATTAAGATAATCTTAGCTCCAAACAACAAGATCTTCTCATCTATAATCCGGCTTTAAGAGTTGTAAATTATCCATAAAACATGATGACTCTGTGGTGACCCTTCCGTCACCACTCGCAGCTGGACTCTGTGTGATGCTCCGATCGCAAGCTGGTAATCATGGGGATACCATTTGCCCCCTAAATAGGCCCCGCCAAGAACATTTTTAATATCAACCAAGGTTCCTTGCCGCTGGTATTCGGGTGTGTCGGTGTGTGTGGCCATGCAACATACACTACAAGAAAATATGTGAGGCAACGATTAGAAAAGGCACATATATTATGTCCTTTTTCAATGTCTTTTTTTCTTTTCAAAAAGGCGACCTAAACTGTCGTGAGGAACTCTCGTGCAACATGTTGTATAAAACATTAACATCTTTTTCTCTTATTTCATGTGCAAGTTTTATTTATTAGATTGTTCCTAAAAACATTTTTGTTGATTGTCATGTGAGTAGAGAAATAGAAGGATATTCATATATACAACATATTGCATGCAAGGATTTTGTTGAATTGTCCCACATACATCAATCTCCATGTAGTTTTCTACTCAAGAACGAAAAATTCCTTAATTTCCCATATTTGATGTTAGGAAAATAACTAAAAATTGCCATTTATTTCCTTTCCCACTGTGATTGTTGCTTGAATTGAAAACAATTTATTTAATTTTCTAATTAATATATTAGAAGTTCACAAACTTTAGAAATAAACAACTTTAGGGTTTTGGTTCAGAGGATGGGAGGCTGGGAACATGTTCTTATCACATCTTTTGGTTTTTGTTTCTTGGCTGGAGAAGCAAACCATTAACATAGACAGATCTTGAACCCTTAAAACATCTAATTTGCATATATTTTCTTTCTCTTTCTTTTTTTTTCCTGTCAAACAAATAAGAAAACAAAAACATCTTTAAACAGATATATAGTGTCACTGGCTTGTTTACACGTGTTTCTCAACTAGATATTGATTCTTCTCGTTGTTTTAATTACATGTTATCATTGTGTTGACTCATAACCTAGTTAGATTCATGAATATTGAATTTTTTACATGTATTCATTCCGTATGTTCTAACAGTTTTAAAACATGAGCGAGAGAAAGAGAGAATCAACCACTAATGCAGCATGCTTGCTTGTTTATCTACTTTTTAGTTCTTTTTTGGAGGGGGGTGGGTGGTAAATTTTTCTACTTACTAGTTGCTATTACAGTAGGGTCACACCTGGTGATATTATACAAAGCCTTGGGCATAGAGAGAGAGAGAAGAAGACATGGACATATGAGAAAAGGGTACGATGAATGCGGGCAACAAAATAAAAGATGATGATCATGAAAAAGCCAAAAAACTAATTAAAGTCGATAAAAAGGACCTACAACATCAACAGACAAACACAAATTGATTAAAGTCGAAACAAACAGTACTGACTGCTGCTGGGAAAGCAAGAGATCGACTGATGATCAATTAATTAAATTAGTGTTTATTTTTTATTTCAACCTTTTGTCAAGAAGTGAGTGGAAGCAGCAAAAAAAGTGACCGGCATAACTCTCGAGGGTTTCTCTTTAATCACTCTTCTCTTTCTTTTTTTCACTTCTGCAGATAAATAAGCCATTGACTGCCCTGAGATCTAAGCTGATCACCCGCATGCACACAAAGACTTACTGCAGGCACAAACCACACCTTATTTTTCACTAAAGTTTGGACACTTGGGGCTGTGACTTTAATAAAGTCATTCTAATTATATTAAGCGACAAACTTTGGTGTGACATCTCAATATCTGAATCATGGTGTTATCCAGCTTTGAATCTTTTCTTTTCTCTCTTCTTATCTCAACATATAACACACACGCACACACCAAATTATCACTCTACTACACAACACAATGATATTCACTTTCCCTTTTTTTCATTCAACTTTCTTTGTGAATGCTTCAGAAGTAATGAAAAATATGAGTTTGGAATGCGGAATGACAATCGGAGAGTGTGTTGTGTTATCGACGTACTTGATACTCCATGTGGGATATTTGTTGGAAAAATTAACTAGTTATCGATTTGGTTTATTCTTATATTAGATTATTTTCGTGTTTGTTTCAAAATTAGATCTTTATATAAATACACTTATTGTAACTTAGTAAAATTAATTATGGCAAGATGTAATTTTTATTCGGATTATGTAACTTTCTTAGTAATTTTGTAGCTAGAGTTCTTTATTTTTGTCTATGGAATAAGTTTCATAGTTTGTAATTCATTTTTCTTTCTTTTTTCATCCTTTGATTTGTTTAACAATATTATTGTTACTATTTTTGTTTTTAATACATTGATATTTTTACATTAAAAGGAGGAGGAGTTCGGCTAAGACACACAATGGGCAACCTAATTTGGTATTGAATTTGTCATCCACGAGATTCGAACCTAAGAACTCTCACTTCCAAGTGAAAAAGAATATCATTAGACCTTAGTACTAAGTGGTTATTGTTACTATTCTTAACTTCAAATGCTAAATTGTAAACGAAATAACTAACTAATACGTGTGATATAATTGTGTGGGTTCGAAATTTCGAATACATTAAAAGAAAGGAAAACTAATGAAAAGGTTTTGAAAACTTTGAGTTTTAACGATAAGGACAAAATAAAGGGTAAAGTGAATAGTACCAAGATTGACATTTTAGTGTAAAAATATAATTTTTCGTTAAAGTGAGCAGTAGGAGTTTTTCGTTAAACTTCCCTTAAAAGAATCCATTATATCCTTCTCTTCACTCTACATCCATGCATGCAACAAACTGAATAAAGGACGTACATGCATGGTTAGATTTTTTTACTTATGTGAAAATGACCATGTTTTGCATAATGGTTTTTCATTTTTGGATTAACCCTTAAACCCCAAGGTTCTATGTTAAATTAACTACGTACACTTTTTGACAAAAGGTTTATCACCTCTGAAAAAAAAGAAAAAGACAACATAAGAGTACATAATTGTTTCATAACTAAAGTTTAAACATATTTTTCACACAAAAAAATTGGAGAATTGTTATTGGCATTCCAAAAATCTCTTTCTAGACTCCAAACTTTCTATATTTGGAAAGAAAAATACACTTATGAAGAGTGTACAATAAGATTTTTGAAGTGTCAATAACACTTCCCAAAAAATTGCTGAAACACTGTCTTTTTTTAATCCTAATTTCTTATGTTAGGTGGATTATGATCTTCTTAAATGATTGGAGCCATCCTCAGGGTTCCATATGGACACAGTATACATGCAAAACTACAGTCGAATTTGACTGTCAAACCACAGCATCATGGTTATTAGAATAGGTAAGCTCAGGCTGTAAAATATATTTTCTTTTATTTTTTCCGTTTGAGGTTCTTGTGCTACTCCTTATTTGGACCAAGCCGATCCAATCTGGTATTTACATATTCCAAACCCAAACAGAGAGACAAACAGTACATGTCATGTCCATTTCAAGGTTGTCTTTTATCCCAATTCTTGAACACGTGAACCCTTTGAGAGCATCTCCTGACCTAAAAGGGCAAGCATCTCAAATGCCAAAAAGCACATTTACTTTGATGCCCTAGAACTAAATTAGGGTTCAGTCTCAAGTTGAAGATAAGAACTTAACATGTAATTATTCGGTTTCTCCTCTCCTATCTTCATGCAAAAAAGCACATTGACTTTGATGCCCTATAACTAAATTAGGGTTCAGTCTAGGCCTAGCAATTCCTGACACTACCCGATAACCCGACACAACACGACACAAAATTAACAGGTGTTCGGGTCGACACGATAACGAATCGGGTCGTTATCTGGTTACCCGATAAGCACCTGTTAAGATAACGGGTTGGTTCGGGTATACACGTGGGTAACACGATACACGATAAACAGAATATTAATTTAATAATTTTATAACCCTAATAAAATACTATAATTATATATATATATATATATTAAATTAATTATAATAATTATATATACTATAATAATTATACCCCCAAAATATTAACTATAATAATTATATATATAATTTTAAATTAAATTTTATACGCCTAAAAACTATAATAATTATACATACATAATCAATAGATTTAAATCCACTTAATAGATATATATACCATTGACCCTGATGGGATACAAATTATACGAAACTAATTTCAACGATCCAACCGTCAAATTTGTTTGTATATGCTTCGAGATTGCATCATTAAAAAATTGCAAAAAAAAAAAACATTCAGAGATTAAGTAACCGAACAAAACTTTTCAACAGTTATAAAACGAAAAATCACGATTTAACTATTGTTTTAACTCTGATTTTTATGATTTTTTACAACTACATTCCTTGACCCTATATGAATACAATGAATGAATTCGATCTTCAATTTAAAATATTTACACTAGTCGATATCTTATGTTATACTTAATGAAAGTATGAATAAACTCTTAAGTGGTAGTGAATCTATTGTTTTCATAGGATACGCATTCTACGAAACTAGTTTCAACGATCCAACCGTCAAACATGTTTGTATATACTTCGAGATCGTATACACCAAAAATTGCAAAAAACAAACATTAAAAATTAAGTAACCGAACAAAACTTTTCGACGGATATAAAATGAAAAATCAAGATTTAACGGTTATTTTAACTTCGATTTTGATGATTTTTTACAGCTACACTCATTTACCCTATATGAATACAATGAATGAATTCGATCTTCAATTTAAAATATTTATACTAGTGGATACCATAAAATCTTATGTTATACTTAATGAAAGTATGAATAAACTCTTAAATGTTAGTGAATCTATTGTTTTGATGGGATACGCATTCTACAAAACTAGTTTCAACGATCCAACCGTCAAACATGTTTGTATATACTTCGAGATTGCATACGCCAAAAATTGCAAAAAACAAACATTCAGAGATCAAGCAACGGGACAAAACTTTTTGACGGTTATAAAAAGAAAAATTATGATTTAACGGTTATTTTAACTCCGATTTTGATGATTCTTTACAGCTACACTCCTTGACCCTATATGAATACAATGAATGAATTCGATCTTCAATTTAAAATATTTACAGTAGTGGATACCACAAAATCTTATGTTATACTTAATAAAAGTATGAATAAACTCTTAAGTGTTAGTGAATCTATTGTTTTGATGGGATATGCATTCTACAAAACTAGTTTTAACGATCCAACCGTCAAACATGTTTGTATATACTTCGAGATCGCATACGTCAAAAATTACAAAAAACAAACATTCAGAGATCAAGTAATGGGACAAAACTTTTTGACGGTTATAAAAATAAAAATCACAATTTAACGGCTATTTTAACTCCGATTTTGATGATTTTTTACAGCTACACTCCTTGACCCTATATGAATACGATGAATAAATTCAATCTTCAATTTAAAATATTTACACTAGTGGATACCACAAAATCTTGTTATACTTAATGAAAGTATGAATAAACTCTTAAGTGTTAGTGAATCCATTGTTTTGATGGGATACGCATTCTACAAAACTAGTTTCAACAATCCAACCGTTAAACATATTTGTATATACTTCGAGATCGCATACGCAAAAAATTGCAAAAAACAAACATATAGAGATCAAGTAACGGGACAAAACCTTTCAACGGTTATAAAAAGAAAAATAACGATTTAACGGTTATTTTAACTCCGATTTTGATGATTCTTTACAGCTACATTCCTTGACCCTAAATGAATACAATGAATGAATTCGATCTTCA